>NW_026861338.1:0-75486 GCF_026571515.1 Ruditapes philippinarum
GCAAACAACTTAATTGTTTACAAGAAATATTGAATTTACCTCAGAGGAATATGTAGAACAAACACTCTGTAAATACTTTTTGTTAAAGTCTCGTAACAGTTTGCTGCAATTAATGATAAGACTAATGGTGTCTGTTGTATGTACGGATATATTTAATTTACTTTACAAATCTTTGAATTCATGACAACAGCATATATAGTGTTCAATTTTAATCGTCCCAACAGATTATTTGAAGGGCGTTTTAGTGACCCAACGAGGTTTACCTTTCAAGGGGATATCTGAAAACAGTCTTTTTTAAATGATTTAGGTACTTCGACTTTGAATTATTTCTACGAAAAAGCTGAAAGTGCATGTGAGCACAGGCGCAATTCATTTGCTTCTACATTGATTACAGATAATGGATATGCAATTGTATGGATCATGATGATTTCGAAGTATGAGGATCCAATTATTGGCATGTTGTTTCTAGTTATAAGTGACGCTTTTCTCATAAATTTGTTATTGCTTTATTAAAGCTTTAGAAGCTCGACTCATTCTAAGTGTTTCTATCTGCTGTGTAGAAAATTTTTACTCCTTCTTGTCATGTGTTTTCTTTTTTGTACATAGTACCCATAAGGTATTTTGAGATACTAATGTATTTATCCTTTGTTGTTCACTTTCATTGCCCTTATCCAAGTGACCGTCATTTTTCTGTTTATCTTGTTTATCGCCCCCCTGTCGATGAAATGAAAATCTGTTCCCGGATCTTCTGTCCATTTTTCCGTAATTAGGTTGTTATGTTATTTGTTGTACAAACTTTATGTAGTAAGTATTTGAGTTATGGTGGTTTCAGTTATGGTTTATTTTATAAAGATTTATCATAAGAGAAAATAAATAACAATACCATTTTAACACTTTCTCTGTTTTAAATTTCCCAGTGTATTTTCTACTTTTGTCCTCACATCTTTGTTATAAGTACATTGAATACATTTACAAATATTGTAAAATATGACAATGATTGATTCATGAACATTAATTCTTATTCAATTTCTAAATTCCACCGTAATATCACAATATAAATAAATTACTCCAATAAGCGGTAAATCGAATTTATTCATGCCGTATTACAAATTAATACTAAGCCACGCTATTATATCCACTGACAATACGAGAATGTGAACCTTAAACATTCCCAAGTTACAGTATGGTAATGCTGTCAATATGGTATTGGTTATTTCTAACTAGTAAAGGAAGCACGCAAAGGTTTGATATATATCAGAAGAGACATATGCTACTGAAACACAACATGAAGATAAAGCCTTTCATGTTAATTCCAGAGTTTTTTTATACTGTAATTAAGGTGGATAAATTCATCTGGTGTATAATTTAGATATTTGCAAAAGGTTCCTAGTAATAGTTATATATGTACAGTACGTAAACATACGCGCTAAAACATTTTAATGTCGGTTCCATTATGATGACGTTGATGATGATTATGATGATGGTGATGATAATAATGATGATGATTATAATGACGAAGATAAAAACGGCGATAGTAATGATAATGATGGTAAGTTGTTTGGGGGTAATGTGGATGAATACTTTTTTAAAGATTTAGATGATGTAATAATGATAATTGAGATGATAATGATGATGAAGATAATCTAGGTTTATAGTTGTTTTGTTGTTGTTGATGATGGTGTTGATGATGACGGCAAGCATACGGAGTTTGAAATGTTTATGATGATGAAAATAATGTGTATGTTTTAATTTTCTTGTGTGAAACTTTGTTTATATTGACATTTTTTCTAGTCGCCATGACATTGGGTCAAATCGCCATGACACTGTTTCAAATCGCCATGACACTGTCTAATCGCAATGACACTGTGTCTAATCGCCATGACACTGTGTTCTTATGTAATTTCAAAACACATTTCATTTTCAAGTTTTCAATTAAATATACCAAAATTATGAAAATGAAATTTCAACTTCTTAATTGACATCTAGCATTAGGTCGACATATTTGACAATTAGATAAGATTGACAAATTTATAAAAATATGTAATATAAAATAAAAAACTAATTTTTGACCATCTATATTTGAATGATAAACCAATTTGTTCCAATGGTTTCGTTCGATCAAAATAAATCATGGTTAATTTGCCTTTCTAGCAAGCAAATGTTTGCTTAATCCTCATGACAGTTGTATTATCAAAGTTAAGTATAAATACCACCAAATAGTAATAAATATCTAATTTGCATGAGATTGGATCATTTACAAATGCCATAAAAATATCAGTAAGCTGATGACATAGATTTGATTAGAAATAATGTCAAATTAATACCTATCCCTAAATAGCGTTTATATGGCAGACGAATAGATCTAAATAACAACGCGTTATGTTAGGCACTTAAAATATGTGTTTTATAATTAAATGGAGTGAATAATATTCTTGATCCGTTCAATCTTACACGTAAGTATCGAATTTGTTTTCTTGTTTCTCTGTTTTTGTTTGTTTGTTGTATTTTCTTAAGATTAACATTCTGGGTTGTTTTTTAATTGATAATCTGTGGTGTTGTCATATGATGGAATATATAATCAACAGAAAAACTTCCCTAACGGTTATCTTTTTTAATAAAAGCGAACTAATAAAAGAATGATATATCCTTTAACAAGCAGCGGATGAAAATGAATTACGAATGATATCTACATCTAAATACAATAGCGGGTTAACTGATAAGGTGTTAACCAGTTACGGCATTAAGGATACGATTTGTAAATGCTACTCATAATGAGTAAAGTTAAATAGATCTCAAATATTGTTTTCTACACAACGATTGTTCGTTTTGTTTGTTCCAGAGTGTATAAAAACAATTCTTGTCTTATGGTGCACAAACATGAGAGATGATTTTGGCTAAAGGCAGATAAAATCAAAGCAACTCTAAAGGTTAAACACAAACACATATTTTGTAGTGTAGTTAAGTTATGCGTATAAACTCCACTTATTCGAAGCTGTTTACACACCTCTCACAATAACCTGTGGCTGCAGTCCTTATGTCTCATCTGCAAAGGGCTTTACACAACGTAATGGTTTGTCGTTTAAAGTATATCCATATGTTAAAATGTTATTGTAACAAGACTGCCTTACATTAAAAAAGAACAATATATTGCTATTATAGTATTTAAACATGACAAATCATTAGTCAATATATGCTTTATTAAGGCCCCTTTACTTTTACATTAACGATTAAAAAACTATATTGAATTATTTAAACATGACCAATCTATTGTCATTATGTAATTTCATTCACACTCCTTGATATAAACAATATTAGAACCACCTTCAATATAATTTCTCCTTGAAGAATTCAAACATTATGAAATTTTGAACCAGCCCTTCATTTATCATGATTAATATTAATATTCATTCATTTACCAAGTTTTTTTAGGTTTTCAATTTATTTTTGCTTATATGTGTACATGTATATAATATAATGCAAATATAATTATGCAGAGTATGTTATTCATTCCCTTTCATGGTATTTGTTTGAGTTTCAGAATATTTTATCAGCTCATTATTTGTGAACTATCTTAACTAATTGGAATGATAAATGATGTTATAACTGTATCTAGATAAGATAATGTAAGTTGTAGACAGAACAACTTACATCTGATTATATGATCTTAAAATAACTCTGTTAACGCATTGTTCCAGACAGGAACTAATATGTATCGTAGTATCATATTCATCTGCTGAATTAAATAACCCCGATCTTAAAATAGAAGGAGACTCATATTAAATGACAATACATCATAGACTGTTTATTACGCGAATTAAATATCAGTTTCCTATAATAGTTAAGCATATCGCAAAAATGAGTTACTATTTGAATTTCTTTGTTTGCGCAGCGTTCGTACAGCTGATTAACCCCTGTCATATTCATGAATCATTTTCCCAGAATTCAATATGGACTTTTACTTTTTATGTTTATCCGTGTAAGACTTTACCTTTTTCAGGCTATTCATTTGATAAAACAATTATTGTCTAATGAACCATTGAATATGACGTTATGCCGGTTAATACCATATCAAATTCAACTGGCCGTTAGACAATCATTGTATAATGTTTAAATACAGCAGTTTTATACAAGACTTGCGCACAGATAAAATATCGTGTATTTTATACATTATAAAAACGTATAAATACACGTGTCTTACTGTATTAAATCAAACTGTAAAATACTTGAAGTATATAAAGTACCCTTTCTAATATGACATTTTGTTCAATATAAAATGCTGGATTAATTGGTCTTATTTGTTCCAGAAAAAAATTTTTAATTGCATGCCTGGTCGGAACATGTTTGCTATTTTACACGACATTTACATTTCCATTAATTGTGTAAACATCATTAACGCGCAATTAGCACCAATATTGCATGTATTCTAGGTAATTGCACTCACCATAAAATATATATCGTAGGTCTATGGCATGACTTTGAGAGAAATAATGTAAAACTGTATCCATCCAAAAGCAACGTATCTACTTTCATTTTAGAAATTATTATTGTATCATTCGTTGTATTATATGACGAAACGGGTAGTAATCCGGAAAGATTTTCTTTAAATTTACAGATGCAAATCCGAGCACATGATTGTTGAATATTCCCTAGGAGAAAATTGTAGAAACAAACACATCGGGTATAATACCTACTAATGTTTAAACGTCATCATGTAAAAGTGAAAAGACACAATGGTAATTACCGTTAACTTGTAGCGAATAAACTTTTACTTGAAGAAACTCTTTTGAAACAATTCAAATGACAAAACAGCATAGTTATAGGTAGTATAATGTTTTAATCGCCAAAAAGATCTTATTTTGAAGGCGTATAAGTGACAAAAACGAGGTTTTTCTTTCAAAAAAAAAAAAAGTGATCTGGTACCCCCGGACTCTTAAAATATTTTAACGATGAAAAAGCTAAAAAAAGTCCATCTAAAGCACAGATTTGCAATTTATTTGCTCTTGTAATTAAATCATACATAAGTATTGATAACTCATTTGAGCAATTATTCCAATTGTATGTACACATGCTTTCAAAGAATGAGAGTCATTGCGCATATTATTCTAATGAAATAGTCATTTAAATCCAAATTTATGGACATGTGCTTTTAAGTAATGAGTTTCTTGACGTATTTTTCTCATAAATAGTGTACTTAATTTATATCAAAATCTTCAAGACTCGACACATCGACTTATTGTAAATTTTGCACAGCTGTGTACATGTACATACGATTTAAATTTTTGTTTACTTATTTTTTCTATTCAGGAAGCTTAACTTTTATTCCCTAGATAGCTTTGACATACCTAATATATTTTATCTTGTGTTGTCCACTTTCATCAATTTTATCCACGTGACAGCCCTTTTTCTCATGATCTTGTTTATCACTTCCATTTTTACGGAACGAAAACCTGTTGCCGGATATTCTTTCCATGTCTCTGTAGTAACGTTTTAGTGTAAATAGCTGAACAAGTTTTTGAATTATGATAATTCCAGTTATGATTGTGTTTTCCACCAGTTTATCATAAGAAAAAGATATACTATTTCATAACAATTTATCTGTTCTAAATTTTCAAGTGTATTTACTACTTTTGTCGTTACAACATGGTTATAAATGCAATGAAATTTCACCAACAAGTATTGAAAAACATGACAAGGAATGATTCATGAACATAAATACTTGTTAAATTTCTAAAGGTCACCGTAATTTCATAATTAAATAAATTACTCCAATAAGCGGTAAATCGAATTATTTCATGCCGCATTACAAATTAACACTACATAAAGGCACGCTATAATATCCACTGATAATTGGAGAATGTGAACCTTAAACATTCCCAAGTTGCAGTATGGTAATGTTGTCAATATGGTATTGGTTATTTCCAACTACTAAAGGAAGCACGCAAAGATTTGATATATATCAAAAGAGACATATGCTACTTTAACACAACATGAAGAGAAAGCCTTTCACGTTAATTCCAGAGAGTTATTTCATACTGTAATTAAGGTGGATAGATTCATCTGGTGTATAATTTAGATATTGGCAAAAAGGTTCCTAGTTATAGTCATATATGTACAGTACGTAAACATATGCGCTTAAAACATTTTAATGTCTGTTCCATTATAATGACATTGATAATGATTATGATGATAGTGAAGATAATAATGATAACGATTATGATGATGAAGATAAAGACGGCGATAGTAATGATAATGAATGATATAATGATGATGGCTTTGTTGGTAATATGGATGAATATTTAAATACAGATTTGTATGAAGGATGTAATAATAATAATAATGATGATGAAGATGATAATGATGATGATCATGATATTCTTGGTTTGTAGTGTTTTGTTGTTGTTGTTGATGATGTTGATGATTGCAAGTATAAGGAGTTTGAAATGTTAACGATGATGATGATAATAGTGTCTATGTTTTAATGTACTTTTGTTAGACTTTTATTTGCTTTGATATTTTTTTCTAATCGACATGACCCTGTGCTGTAAATGGACTAAAAACATTTTTCATTTTCAAGTTTTCAATTAAAAATACCAAAATTTCAAGGAATGGCTAATGTGCCATGTGAAATTCAAATGTTATTGACATCTAGCATTAGAATATCAACTTTCATCAGAAGATCAAATTAACTTTCTAAAAATATATAATATTTCTTTTTAAATTTTGAAATTTCTGACCACTTTCACTAGAATGATAAACAACATCGTTTCATTGTTTTCGTTCCATCAAACTAACAAACAAAAAAATGAATAAATAAAAATATATAATAATAATGACAAAAAAAATTGCCTGTCTGGCTGGCACATGTTTGCTTTTTTCTCTTGACAGTTATATTACCAATGCTAAGTGTAAATACCACTAAAGAGCAAGTAATTATATCAAATTTGCATGAGATAGGATCATTTGCAAATACCATAAAAGTAATCAGAAAGCTGAAGACATAGAATTGATTAGAAATAATGCCAACTTAATGACTATTCCTACACAGCGTTTCCATGTCAGAAGAAAATATCCAAATAGCAACACTTAAATTAGTGCCGTCTAAATTAATACAGAAAATGACACCTTTGTTATGTTTAATCTCAAGCGTTAGTATCTATTTTGTTTGTTTTGTTTGTTTTAATTGATATTCTGTAATGTTCTTATATGATTGAACAAATCATCAACAGTATAGAAACTGAAACAATTAATTCAAAAAACAAAACAAAACCATCGAAGCAAAAATTGTGCACATTTACGTCCGAGTATAAACAATTCCATACCTTGTATTTCTGAAAATAAATCGGGTGCTTTGCAATATGTTAAAGTGAATGACAAATTATTTATAAAGATGTTTCAAAACATTTTAGACTTTAGCAAAACTATTATCATTTAGATAACATCTTCAACATATAAGATAGAACTGACTGACAAATTAAGAAAACATAACGTTATAAGATAATGTTTAACTGAATGTGTAAAACTTAAAGTGGATATGATATATAACAGAAACACACAGATTCGTCAAAATAACTTGACATTCTCAATTATGAAAGTGGCTTATGTCATTGTTATATTTTATGTGATTTATCGCGAAACCTAGACGACAAATTATTTCTCTTGAAATTTTCTCTATCATCAATAAAACATCATAAATGTCTTACCGAAACAACTTGAAGAAAAATAGAGAACGTGTTTAGATAATGAGAGATCTTATAACAGATTATATCGATATATATGAAGCACTCAATAAATCAAAGTACTGGTAAACGTGCGAAGTGTTGAAGTTGCACAACCTTCATGGATGTTAATGGTCTGTATACAAATTCAAATGATATATTATGTTCTAAAATTTCTCATAATCAACAAATATTAAGGAAGACCATTGGTAATGGGCACCATAAGGAACTGTTAAATAGACAACATAGGACAGTTATATATCTTCAAGGTCACCAGTATGCAAAATTTAAATAAAATTTACCGTGTGGTTTATGAGTTATGAATATATTTCTAAACTAAGACTTTGCTTTTAGAAGGGCGGCTTATTTTCAGAAATGAAGAAATTCTAAATAATCTGTAATATCAACATTATTATTATTTTCTATTGCCCATTGTTAAGAAACAAATAATAACATTCAGGTAACAAATTACACAAGCAAAATGTTTGTTTCTAAACAAAATGTTCTTAATATGTATAAAAATGTTACCCTACCCCACCCCATTTAAACACTTATTTTACCATTTCCCTATCTAAAATGCCTTATTCAAAATATTCCTAAAATTTACCATAACGAGGGGCTGTTTTCAAAGTTTGCCTAAATTTTCTTAACGGTATATTGGTTAAAAATGCGAAATATAAAATACTTTTACCGTGTAGTTTTTATTTTATTATACTTTGAAAATATCTGGTATCATATTTACTATAAATATTGGCATTATTTAGCAAATAAATACCTACAATAATCATATAATTTAAATCAAACCCTTTTTTCTTCCATAAGGGATCAGAGCGATACATAAAAAATGTTAAAAAGAAAAAAAAAGAAAGAAAAAAAAGTTGCCCCTTCTGGGGCTTGAACCTACGCCCCTCAACTTCAGTGTAGTTTGCATGCGATTCTAGCCTATTTGAATACTCTTCAAAGTGGAGGTAATGCATTACCCATGGTCTACCTTAAGCTAGAAAGTTAGAAAGTTGTGCATTTCCGACAGAAAAAAACACGTTTTCACTAGCAAATGAGTTACAGAAACAGATAAATAGAGACATGTTTTGTTTTAAACGATTTTTATGTGTGTAGATAAAATGTCTTAGGAACAAATATTGTTGCATTTGTTTCTTAATTTATAACATTATTTTAGCACTTTAAGATAACATTATATTATATATAGTCGGTAAGAAACAACAAATTTAAATCATTTGTTCATAACCATTGTTAAAGCAGATGCCCGAATGACTGGATTCACATAGGTCTTCATCTTCTTTATTGGCACCAATACATAGTAAGTGCTGGACAAATCCTATGGTAGATATGTATCTCTTTTATGGTAAATAATATGTTATTCAAGTAGATAAAAAGTTACGGTGGTACAAAAGTGACATGTATATGTGTTTATTGATCTCGTGCGCAGGAGATTATGTTGTGGCCAGGAGTTACTTTGTCAGGACCATGAGCTACTTAGTCGTAGCCAAGAGTGAAAATTGTTACTCTATTTTCCCGATTTTAAAACCAGGTGCATGCCATTTTTGGTATGATATTTTGAATTGATTTAAACCACTAACCCTTGTTCTTTCCCAACAATTTTTCTACTTGTGTATTCATTAAATTAGTAGTTTCATATTGCGGCGAGAAATCGTTCGATGTCTTTCATTTACAGTCATCAGTCATTTGGAATATATAATACTTTTGTTTTTCATTGCCTTTCAAATAATATTCTTTTCTGTACTGCTTTTATATTATATAGTGTGCAGGTTAAAAATCTCGTATTTTCGTCTTTTTTCTCTCTAAGTAATATTTTTTTCAAGCTGCATAGTTATGTACAATAAATATGTTTAAACATTTCGAACACAAGACAATGGCTAAAATAACGCCTGTTTCATTCAACTGATTGTTTAAATTTATAACTAAATTTAAATCAGTGTATAATATATTAAGTAAAGTCATTAAGTATTTACAAACAAAATTTCTATAAAACAAAGATATTCACTATCACATAGTAAATAAACAATAACAGTATTCTCACAAAGCTCTATACAAAAATATTAATGAAATTAATCTTGGTGTACCCTTGGTTTGATTAAATTCTGGGGGAAATGTTTTATCGTAAGAGAAAAAAATAAGTTTTAATCAAGCTGAGAGATTGTAGTAAACGTCACGTTTGTCTAGCAGAATTATATATCCTTGCACAAACAAAATACACTTTTCATGATGAAAATAAAAAATCGTTATTCTATACAACGTTTGTTTGTTTGCTTGGTTTTACGGCGCATCAATATAATTATTGTCAACATAAAAAGAGGAACGGTGGCCTGGTGGTTAAGGTGTTTTCCTCTCAACCCAGAGATTATGAAATTCGAGTCCTACTCGGGTCACGACCATGTTTCTCCATATGACACCAGTATTGGTTGGTTCCAGGAAGCGGACTCGAAAGTGATTTATATAAGTTGCAAGAACTTGTTTCGCAATCGAACTTAAATAAATATGTTTAAACCAACCTAATTATGGTTTTATTGTGCCGTAACATGAAATATGATTTTGGTCAATACGCATTTTGCAAACTTCAGCTGTCAAAGTTAATCAATATTTCAAAATATAATTTCATCTAGGCTGACTTACATTAAAAATAGAGAACAATATTTAACTCTTTAAACATAAACACTCATCTGTCCTGGTATGCTATATTTAAGCCCCGTTACGTCTACATAAACGATTTAATAACTTTATTGAATTATTGAAACATGGACAATTTTTTGTCAATATGTTATTTCATTCAAACTCCTTGATATGAACAATGTTAAAACCATTATCTAATAAAGTCTCTTCTCATTATAAACACTATTGAACCAGCCATTTTCATTTATCAATATTCATTTTCATAATCATTTATTTACCAAGTTAAAGATAATTTTCAATTTATTTCTGCCTCTAAGTATATATAATCTATTGGTTACCATTTCATTGTATTTTTTGTTAAGTTTCTGAATATTTAATCAGCTCATGATTTGTGAACTATCTTAACTAATTGGAATGACAAATGATGTCGCAACCGGATTTTGATGTAAGCTGAAGACAAAATCCCTTACATAGTATTGATCTTAAAATATCTGAAAACTCATTGTTCCAAACAGAAAAAAAAATATTTATAGTATGATACCATTAATTGGCTGAAAAGTATATTCCCGATCACAAAATAAAACAAGACTAATATTCAATGGCAAGACATTACGCGTTCCCATAATTGTTTAGTTTTGGCCATTCTGTCATGTTTCACGACTAAGATTTTACTTTCCTATCATAGTTAAAAAATATCGCCATAATGAGTAACTACTTGAACTACTATTGTTTGCGTAGTGTTCGTAAAGCTGTTGAACCCATGTCTTTATTTTTCACATGTATCTTTTTTTTCCAGACTTTACAGTCGAATGTTTTTGTGCATAATTATTTTCATAAGAATTTACCTTTGTCAGGCTATTCATATGATAAAACAATAATTGTCTAGTGAACCAATGAATACACCCTAGTAAAGCTAGTATTGACTCGGTCAATATGACGTTATGACTGTAAATACCATATCATATTCAATTGGCCGTTAGAGAATAAATGTAAAATGTTTAAATACTAAAATTTTATACAAGACTTGCGCGAAAAACCTATTTTATAAACAATAAAGGGATCGTATATGTGTATTTTATTAAGAGATTTGTGATTTATTTTCAAAGTAATAACTCAGTCTGTCTAAAGTGTACTCCTGGCTTAATTTAGTTCCGATGAGATGTTGTTTTATTGAAAACACAATATGTTCCATATACTTGACGGAATTTAACAATGGGATATCTCTGATATATGTCTGATAGTGACAAGTAAAACGTCTTATTTTGAAACATGGAGTTGTCCAGTTGTGTATCAAGTGTATTTGAAATATATGCCACCACAGCCATGACAATTGTCATTAAAATCTTATAAATGTGTTTACAAGTATAATGCTGTGAAATGAACAAAAAGATAATGTACACATTGTTAACGGCACGTAAATTACCAGAAAAAAGGTAACATTGTGCAAAAAGTATTCCTTACGGCGTTATGCATATGGTACAAGATACTGAAAACTCTATCTAAATCTTATAACTGATTGGTTTATTTTATTGTATATTTGTTTTGGGTTTTTACGTCACATCGACACATTATAGGTCATATCGCGACGTTCCAGCTTTACTGGTGGAGGAAGACCTCAGGTGCCCTTCCGTGCATTATTTCAGGCACAAACGGGTACCTGAGTAGAACCACCGACGTTCCGTAAGCTAGCTGGATAGTTTCCTCACATGAAAGCGTCCAAAGTCCCTGTCGGGATTCGAACCCACAGAGGTGAGGGGCAAGTGGTTTGAAGTCAACGACTTTAACCACTCGGCCACGGACGCCCCTTTTATTGTATAAGTTTATAATTACATATAAATGCATGTGTGCTACTTTATTAAATAAAGCTGCAAAATACGTTAATAGAGTACCCCAGTTAATGTGACTTTTTTGTCTAATACATAATGCTAGATTAACTGATATCATTTGTTCCAGATATAATGGTTTAATTGCCTGTTTGACTGGAACACTTTTGCTATTTCACACGACATTTACATATCCTTGACTGTGTGTAAACATCATTAAAACGCATCATTGTATCCACCCAAAAGCAACGCATCTACTAGTATTTTAGAAACGTATAATGTATCATTCGTTGTAATATATGATGTATCAGATACTAATCTGGAAAGATACTCTATAAATTTGCAGATGCAAATCCAAGCACATCCATTTTTCAATGTATAAATAAGATTAATTGTTTACGTGAAACCTCTTACTTATTGGTATAATACCTACTTCTGTTAAAAAGTTATCGTAAACAGATTTGCATGCAAAAATAATAAAGACGCAATGGTGTTTACTGTTAACATGTAGTGGAATAGATTTTACTATAAGAAACTCTTTGAAACAATTCAAATGATATATCAGCATAAGTATAAGTAAAGCAAAAGATGTCTTTTTGAAGGCGCATTTATTTAGTAAAAAGGAAAAGTATAGTTTATAAAGTGAGAAATTGTCATAAAGCCTGAGTATCAAAAATCAAAACCAGGCAAAAATTTAGGAAAACGTATTACTAAGCAAGCAGTACAACAACTGCAAAATTGAAAAGAAAAAAAATCGAACTAAATTGATCAAAGACGGACTTAGATACTGTCTTACACTTTAAAACTTTGTGTATATGTATAAGTTCATAACAAAGGTACGTTAATAGTTAAGTGTGATTAGGATAAAAGTTCTGGTATTATTCAAACAAAAGTTAATAAATGAAAATCAAGAATCCAGAATTTGTTTGTAAAAGATATGGAACGTGCCAAATCCATTGTCTGTCAGGAAATACTTATTTCAATATATTTCAATATTCAATACTAAAGATATTGATACCAATGGACCAGAGAAATGTAACGAAGACGTTCAATGGATTCATAATTCACTCGCGTTGGACAGTTTTTATAGTTTGATATTATTTTCATTCGTCCACACTTAGGATTTTTTCAATGGTACAAGCAAATCTAAAATATATTTTCTTTTACTATGTAGTTCATGCTTTTAAAAAGAGAATATAAATGTAAGTCGTCATTCTTTAACAGAATATTACAACGTACCGTCAAGCATTTTCCTTTATTCACATTCACAATTTGAACTAACAAGATGAAATTTGCTTTCATTGCTTTTCAAATATATTATTTTCAAGAATTCTAATTACAATTCTAGTTTGAAATGTGTTAATGACAAATAATGACAAAAATATAATTTAAAACAAGATTGCCATTTCATAGAGTAACATATAAAAATAAACATTGATGATGTAGTAAACGTATTAAGGTGAGGTGATAACTTGTTATGGAGAAATTTCATATTTGAAATAATGCCTTTTTAAGCAGGATTTGTGAACGGACAGAACGTCTTCAAACGTTAAAGGGATACATATTTGTTTATTTATTTATTTTTTGTGACTTTGTTAGTGTTATGTGAAAGTTTTGTCTGCTCAAAAGCTCTATTTGATATCGAGGTCAATAACTTCATTGCAGTATCTTAAAATGCTGTTTATATCAGATACTAAGTAAAAAGTATAAACGTTATTTGCAAATCAATGAAGCTTAACAATAATATTTAATTGACATCATGAATCTTCGAAATGAAATGGTTTAATATTTCTGATTTAAATATTCTACAAATGAGATTTAAACCTTTAAGTAAGAAATCATAAATTATTTAATGCATCTATTGACGATATGTATTACAATTTAAAAATAAATATGTTATACTTTATTAATGCTATACTTTATTAATACCTTGTGAAATACGTGTAGTTGATAAAGTACCCTTTTGTTAATGTGTGACATTTCGTCTAAATATAGCATAATTGAATAACTCGCGCCTTTTTAAATTTCCACTCAGAAATATTGTTTTTATTACCTGTCTGGTCGGAACATGTTTGCTGTTTTTACAGGACATGAAAATTACCATTATTGTGTGTAAACGTCATTAAAAGGCAATTAGCATTATTATTGCATGAGTTCTAGGTAATTGCATTCACCATAAAGGCATATAAGAATTTCAATAATTTAAAAATAGAATTATAGGAATAATGTAAAATTATATCCACTCGAAAACAACGTATCTACTAGGGATTCAGAAAGATTCAATTCATCATTCCGTTGTACGATATGATGTAATAGATAATATATAGTACCCTCTTCAATGTGACATTTTGTATAATACAGAATGCTATTTTAACTGGTCTCATGTGTTCCAGAAATAATGTTTTAATTGCCTGTCTGGTAGGAACACTTTTGCTATTTCACACGACATTTACATTTCCATAACTGTGTGTAAACATCATTAAAACGCAATTAGCATCAATTTTGCATGTGTTTTAGGTAATTGCATTCACCATAAAATATATATCGTAGGTCTTTGACACGAATTTGATAGAAATAATGTAAAACTGTATCCACCCAAAAGCAACGTATCTACTAGTCTAAGTATTTTAGAAAGGTTAAATGCATCATTCGTTGTATTATATTATGTAACAGATACTTATCTGGAAAGGTACTCCATATTGTTTTAGATTAGAAACACAGAACAAGCATTTGACTGAAACCAAGCACATCTATTCATCGTTGTATGAAAACATTTATTGTTTACAAAGATATAATTGATTATATCCCCGGAGAAAATTGTAGGAACAAACAAAAAAGTCATCGTAAACAGATTTGCATGCACATATAATCAAAATGCAATAGTGGTTACTGTTAATATGTAGGGTAATAAATTTTACTTTAAGAAACTCTTTTGAAACTATTTAAATGACAAAACAGCATAGTTGTAAGTAGTACAATGTTTTAATCACCCTAAAGGCGTATTAGTGACCAAAACGAGGTTTTACCTTCAAGGGGAATAATCTGAAAACAGTTCTTCTAAAACATAAAGTGATCTGGTACCTACCACTTTTGAAATATTTTAACGACTTATACTGAAGAAGGCCGTGTAAAGCACAGATTCGCATATTATTTTCATACAGACTAATTGATAACTCATTTCAGCAATTATTCCAAATGAATGGACATGTGATTTTATGTGATAAGACTTATTGAGCATTTTTTTCTAATTAAAGAGTTCTTTAAATCCAAATGGACAGGTTCTTCTGAGGTTATGAGTCTCTTGATGCGTATTAATCTAATAAATAGTGTACTAAATTTATATCAAAATGTGTTTAACTCGACTCATTCTAAATTTTCCTGTCTGATGTATGTGTAAACAGTTTTTTAAAACTAGACTCATTCTAAATGTTCCTATCTGCTTTGTAAAAATATTTTAATTTTTGTTCATTTATACTAATTTTGTTCCATATAGTTTTCACTTTTATTTGTACAATTATCCCATAGGTAGTTTTGACATACCTAATGTATTTTATCCTGTGATGTTCACTTTCATCGACCTTATTCAAATGACCGTCATTTTTCTGTTTATCTTGTTTATCGCCTCCCTGTCGATGAAATGAAAATCTGTTCCCGGATCTTCTGTCCATTTTTCCGTAGTTAGGTTGTTATGTTAATTGTTGTACAAACTTTATGTAGTAAGTATTTGGATTATGGTGGTTCCAGTTATGGGTTGTATTTTATAAAGATTTATCATAAGAGAAGATAAATAACAATACCATTGTTTTAAATTTCCCGGTGTATTTTCTACTTTTGTCCTCACATCTTTGTTATAAGTATATTGAATATGACAATGATTGATTTATGAACATTTAATCTTATTCAATTTCTAAATTCCACCGTAATATCACATAAAATAAATTACTCCAATAAGCGGTAAATCGAATTTATTCATGCCGCATTACAAATTAATACTAAGCCACGCTATTATATCCACTGATAATACGAGAATGTGAACCTTAAACATTCCCAAGTTACAGTATGGTAATGCTGTCAATATGGTATTGGTTATTTCTAACTAGTAAAGGAAGCACGCAAAGGTTTGATATATATCAGAAGAGACATATGCTACTGAAACACAACATGAAGATAAAGCCTTTCACGTTAATTCCAGAGCTTTTTTATACTGTAATTAAGGTGGATAAATGCAACTGGTGTATAATTTAGATATTGGCTAAAGTTATATGTACAGTACGTAAACATACGCGCCTAAAACATTTTAATGTCGATTCCATTATGATGACGTTGATGAGGATAATGATGATGGTGAAGATAATAATAATGATGATGATGATGACGAAGATAAAGACGGCAATAGTAATGATAATGAATGGTATAATGATGGTAAGTTGTTGGGGGTAATGTGGTTGAGTACTTATTTAAAGATTTAGATGATGTAATAATAATAATTGTGATGATAATGATGATGAAGATGATCTAGGTGTATAGTTGTTTTATTGTTGTTGATGATGAGGTTGATGATGACGGCAAATATACTGAGTCTAAAATGTTACCGGTTTAAACTCCCCAGCAGTACTTGTACTGCTGATCATTCCAAGGCGGCGCCCCTCTGTGTTCCTCAAATGTATGTCTATGTTGTTTCATACTGTTTTGGTGACATATTTGCTTGTGTCCCTTGTTGTTTTCTCGTTTACGGTAAGTATCTTTCCCTTTGCCCCTACTTTTTATTTCTTCGATTTACCCCCCCCCTTCCCCCGGTCTCCTGTCCCCCTGTGTCCTTTGTGGGCCTATTATTAAATCATGTATTTGTTTCCCTTATCTGTTACAAATTATTTCCTATTATTTAATCATTTATTTGTTTTATTTAAAATCCTTACTACTTACAAATATTTTATCATTTTAATGATTAACCTGTCCGTGCCTTGTCCTGTTTTTGGGTCCGCCTGGGCTTCTTGCCACTGGTTCTTGTTGCAGGGTCGTGTAGGGGTTGCGTTCATTGAACGCCGCCTTTCCTTGTTGATCTTGTTTATCATAGTTTATGATGATGAAAATAATGTGTATGTTTTAATATTCTTGTGTGATACTTTTATTTGCATTTGATATTTTTTCTAGTCGCCATGACATTGTGTCTATTCGCCATGACACTGTTTCTAATCGCCCTGACACTGTGTCTAATCTCAATGACACTGTGTCTAATCGCCATGACACTATGTTCTTATGTAATTTCAAAACACATTCCATTTTCAAATTTTCAATTAAAAATACCAAAATTATGAAAATGAAAATTTAACGTCTTAATTGACATCTAGCCTTAGGGTGACAACTTTGATAAGCCATTAATAAAATATATATTATATTGCATAAAAAATAATTTCTGAGCATTTAAACTTGAATGATAAACCAACTCGTTCTATTGGTTTCGTTCAATCAAAATAAATCAAGGTTAATTTGCCTTTCTAGCAAGCAAATGTTTGCTTACTCCTCATGACAGTTTTATTACCGATGTTAAGTATAAATACCATTAAATAGTAATAAATATATAATTTGCATGAGATTGGATCATTTACAAATACCATTAAAATATCAGTAAGCTGATGACATAGATTTGGTTAGAAATAATGTCAAATTAATACCTATCCCTAAATAGCGTTTCTATGACAGAAGAAAAGATCAAAATAACAACGCTTTATGTTAGGCACTTAAATATGTGTTTTATAATTAAATGGAGTGAATCACATTCTTGATCCGTTCAATCTTAAACCCCAGTCACACTAGAGCTTAAGATTACTTGCGACCACCGGCGACTTCTAAAACTGACGATCATCAGCGATTGTCTGCGACCAAAACCATTTTTGCACGTATAAATTTACTTCTGCGACTATCGTAAGACCAGTCACCATTGACAATCGCACGACAGGTCATAAGCAAACGTACGATGGTCTCAAGATTGTGTGGGATTACTTACGACTACCCGTGACCTGTCAACTAGTCGTACGACCATCACACGATTACTAAAGACTACTCAAGATTATCAGTGACTAGTGGCAATTTGTAAAGACTGTCGTAAGATTGTCGCACTTCTGAATGACCATCGTGCGACAGCCTAAGACCTAATAAGATCACTAGCGACCTGTTTGATCGCAAGGAGGTTTTTGTGCAAGCTCAAAAACCTCTCTACGACTGATATTGGTCGTGAGACCTAAATAAGATAACCTGCGACTGTCAAAGATCACCGATGACTGTCGTAAGACGTTTAAAAGATTGTCCGCAACCAGAGGTCACTGGTGATCGTGAACTGGTCTTCAATGGTCGTAAGCTCTAATGTGACTGGGGCTTTACATGTAAGTATCTTATTTGTATCTTTTTTTCTTTGTTTGTTTGTTTGTTGTATTTTCTTAAAATTGATATTCTGGGTTGATTTTTAATTGATATTGTGTGGTGGTGTTATATGATTGAACACATAATCAACAGAATAACAACTCTAACTTTTAGTTTTAGTAAAAAAGAAGACAAAAGTCACCGCAAATCTATTGTTTATGTATCCATTTAATATCTTTATGCATTGAACAACATAATAAAATATAAAAAACACATTTTTTGTGAAGTGACTTTGCAGTATTGGGAAGTCAATTTGTTGAAAAACAAATATCAAAACATTTGAGATTTTATCAAAAATAATAAGCATTTTCATATTTTTTTTTAATATCTATTTCATAGAATATAAGAGAAGAACGAATGACAAATTAAAGATAAAAGGTAATATTTAAACGTTGTAAGACAATAGAAAACTGCGTTTGTTAAACTTGTAATTAACTTTAGAAAGCAAACTGCGTTTGTAAAACTTGAAATTAACTTTAGAAAGCAGATAAATTATTTTAAATAAACAAAACACAAAGATTCGTCAAAATAACTCGACATTCTCTATTATGAAAGTTGCATATGTCATTGTTATTTTTTATGCGATTTATTGAAATCAAGATGACATATTAAGTGTCTTGAAATCTTTTTATCATTAATATTCTTTCTGAAGCAATTTGTCATTACTGAACGTATTTAAAGAGTTAGAGATCTAATAACAGATATCTATTATAACCTTATATATGAAACATTAACAAAAATCAAAGGACTGGACAACGTGTTGAAGCTGCGAAACCTACATGGATGTAGGAAGTCTCTGTACAAGATCACAAGAAGTTAAATATATCATAAAATGAATAATAATCCCCTTTTTCCTAACATGTCTGTAATTCGTCCGATTGGTTAAAATTAATAAAAACGCACGCCAGCTTTAATTAAACCGGTTTATAAACCAAAGTGGCTGATGCGATCTCCTGTTCTCACATATTTCCGAATTAAGCATTATTAAACACCTTCACAGATAAAATGTGTAATATCAAATTTTAAAATATTCTAAGTTAAGGAAGTTACATTCATTGTGACACTTACGTGTCATTCAATGAAAGATGGCGAGTTGTTCCCGTTAAAGAAATGTGCAAACCAACCGAAAAGGCGAGTTGTAAAAGTGGAAAGAGGTTATGAATCCTGAGTAGCACAAATTTAGAGTAGGTAACGTAGTAGGAAAACAAAAACAACCAGTATATAAATTTCGGAGATAAAAGATAAAAAAGTATTCGTCATCAAATACCATCAAAGATCAAAAATATATTATAGATATATTATAACGGATGAACATAACTTTAAGAGGCCGTCTACTTCAAAAATAAAGATTTTTGAAAAACAATATTGCAACGTGTTAAAACATATCATTTAATATGTTTATTTTCACATTTGTTTGCGTTATCGTTAATTTCCGCACTTAATGCACGAAGCTCTGTCTGACAAGACGTATTTCCGGAGTTGTAATAAATCATTTGTGGATATCCAATGATTTAATGACAAAACAATTAAAACAGTTCGATCACATCTCAACGTTACTATATTCTTGCTCCGGATAATTATGCACAATGATCTTTGCCCTGATACCTCATCTAGTATCGCATAGTTATGTTGATGTACTTATTTGATTTAGATTTCGCATGGGGTTTTATAATACATTATTAGCAAAAACTCATTATGAAATAAAATATCTAGTGACATTTATGACGAATTTATCAGTTTAGTCTATAATTAAAATTGCTTAATTGTTTACAGTACTATGAAATGCATGCTCAAGTTACGCCGACATACATCACGCAAATGTTAGACGTTGCAACAGTATTTTCGAAAATGTGATGGTCTCATAGTATGACATATTTTTTATGTTATAGTTGAAAGTTGTTTAGATCATAGTTATATATGCCTGTTTGGCCATTTTTTAAATAGTATTATAACGTTAATCATAACAAGGTAAATGCTGTATATATAACAACAAGATATAAGATAATAAAACAGAAGAATACAAACATATTTTCTCATTTTAATTTCAACGCAATTACACAGCCATGTTTTGTTTCATATTACACAACAAATTATCAAGTTTCTTTTGTGATCGTATATCAACAATAAATGTAATATATATTTCATGTCTGGTTTGGTTTAAAAGGCGGACTTACTTAGTTTTGATCAAATGGCTCCAAAAAAAGTTCATCAAAAATAATAATAACAAAAAATATTAGCACGAATACAATCAAAGGAATGAAAAAGGCATTGTAATATTAATATTCACATTCAAAAGGAATACAAAATGCATTGTCCCATGTAATATTCACTTCTACCAAACAAATGATTACGTTTGATATCAATGCAGTGGAATCATGACTGTTTAAGGTCAAATATAGTGTAACAAACAACAGTGATAATTAAACTAATCATTGCCTAAACTTATTAGACAGGATTTCAAATCACTTTTTATACTGTTCAAGTTGTGTCATTTTCCTCTTGGTACTCGGTTTCTTCATTTCCAACTTTGATTTCAACAATACAGTCAGAGCCCGAGTACACCGGTAAATTCAACTCGTATTTCTGTTCAAGTGTTTTTGGTACAAAACGTCCTCCAAGAAAGTGATGTTTGCCTTTGAATAACTTCGCACACATTTTAGGGGCGATAAGGGAGATAAGCATGTCTGGTTTCAGTCCATTTTCATCGCCTGCGTCAATATCCCATCCTAAAAAATTCATCAAGTATATAATACCAAAATCTTATTACTTTTCAAACTTTTCACCATTGTTAAATAGGAAAATTGTTTAAAAAGAATCATCTGAACATGATCAAGGGAAAACATTTTTTTTTTGAGAATAATACAAACAAAACCAATTATATTGACTAAGTTCTGTGCCCTATTCTACTAATCACGTGTAATCCTAGTTGTTGTCGGCGTTTGACTTCCGTTAACACTGCTCTGTTCTGTTCTTTCAATTGGTGATTTTTTTACACATTTATATCTTTTATTGCATTTTTAACATTTCAACTTTTGCCATTGAAAAACAAGATTAACTCATAGAAAAGGTATTGAAGATTTTTGATAAGGTGCGTAGTGACATCAAACCAGAGGCATAGAGATGTTATCTTTATCTCTGATTAAACATATAAATGAACCCTAAATATAAACTATATTGGAATGTTTATCATATATGTGTACAAGTAATGCTATTTTTCTAAAAAAAGATTAAAAAAACTAGGAGGTACTCTCAAAGTCATGATCGCTAGCAAGAGAGATGTTTGCTTTTCAGAGACATCTATCACATTATAAGGACATTATGATTTACACCATGTATATGTTTTTCTCTTGTAAAAGAATGTAGTATAAATTAATTTTAATATCATACATTGACTCTAATGACGGTTTTAAATGTTTTTTGTTATGTTTTCAGAAATAGGTAATGCTGAATTTCAAAGTTTCATACAGCTATTTATTTAAATCATGTATTATACTATGGCCTTTGTATCTGAATATCCGACATTTCTGCACATTATGTTTTTACTATTTCGTGTCGTATTGATGCGTTGGCATGATAGCTTTGTCCACATGTCCACAAGTGCAATTCTGTTTCCTTTTATTTATTTTAGTTAAGGTAAAATTATAAGAAGAACCTCGTGTTACATAGCTGTACGAATAGAGCCATTTTTTTTTTGTTTCAGTGTTGAAAATATATAATTAGTCTTGAATTCCTTCTCTAGGAGTGAAACGTGTTTTCAAAGAAACTGATCGCTAAAAATCTCTTCTTTTTTGCCTCAAATATCCCGTAAAGTAAGAGAAAACGTATAATCATCTTTTATATGCATATTCTTTACGTATATAAGACCGATTACTTTATCAAAAGTATTCATCTTATTTAACTTTTTCGACAGATCATCCGCTTATTCATAACGTACTATAGTTAAATGGGTTTCTTTCGGAAAAATAATTATACAAGACCATTACCAGAAGGAATATCTATACTGCAGATGGGTATTTCAATTTTCTTTAAGGTTTCAATAACAGATTCCATTTCTGGTTTAATAGGAGCTGCAATGTAAATAAGCATTGTGTCAGAAATATAAAGAGAACATTTACAAATATACAAATGACAAATATATTTAAAAAATGAGCTGTTATATGTAATTATGTTACACAGACTCTTATTATTTCAATTGTCCATTTGTATATATTCACGTGCATTTTAAACTGTTGTTAAGGTGACCTATAGGCCTATAAGGCCGGGTGTTCTTTATTTACATTGTATATATGTAATTTTCATGTACGAAAACACATGTCACTATAATAAAAGATTATTATTATTATTATTATTATATTTATATATACTGTATACTTTTTAAAAGTTATTCAAATATCACAGACGAAAATAAATATATTAAGTAATACACACGTACATCAATTTAATTCTTACAAAACCTGTTTGCGTTTCTAAGATTTTATAAAATTAAAGTCATTTGTTTTCTCCTTTTCTACTTTTGATCGACTCATCTATACACTTCGCTTTCTTGAAAATGTTTTTCCTTACTCTTCTTGACATAAACAGACGGTTAATAAATTCCAGTAAAAATATCTAGCAATTATAACAAGGCCTTGAAAGGAAAAACATGCACATGCGCTCAAAGGTCAAATATTGATACTATGCAAATTAGTATGCTAAGAAGTTCGCTTTGCACGGCAAAATTGAAAAAAAAGAGTTGGAGATTCGGTTCGATTAACTCTGTCCATTGTCGATATTGGCAAATGAAAAATACCACAAGCAAATGATCCCCTAGCAACGGGTTAAAAAGAAAATGACTTTTGAATATAAAATGATATTTAAAACCTGAAACTGCAGTGTATAGATGTTAGATTTGTATGATGGTTACATACTTCTTATTGTGTTTTTTTGTTGTTCTTTTGTTGTTGTTTTTTTAATGAGCGTGGGGAGTAGACGCATGTAAATAAAATGACGTAAATGTCCACCTGCTGCGCACAAAAATTATTCTAGATAAAAGTCAATATTGCGATGTAAATATTTTTACATTTTCTGTCAAGCTACATGTGTTTTTTTGATACATATTAAATTGAGAAATATTTCATTAGGAACGAGTAATTTTATTTGATTTAACGCACTTTTAATAATTATTTTTTAATCTTGTCTTATATAATTTAATCATCGTGTTCTTTAAAGTAAGGGTTCTAAGATAAATGGAAAAAGAAAAAAGAATTACATCACATCACATTACCTTTAAAGCCTAATCCAAACAATGCATCGACAACAAAGTTATACGAGTCTGTGATTAGATTTGGTTCAGACGGAAAAAATGACAGAAGAGGAATGTCTAAGCTTTCACACTGTCTAAACAATCTCTTAAACAAAGGCTTGTTTGCTTTCCGTGGATAAAATAAAGTCGGCTTATATCCCTGGAAAAAATAATAATGCATTAAGGCATTACATTACGGAAGGAAAACGAAGTCTATATTAGAATATAGTTAAATTGTATTGCTGTCAAGTTAAATTTGAAGGACAAATTAGACTGCTAAATTTGATGAGATAGCTTTTCATTACATACCCATAAACCGAGGTCATTTCTGCTCATTAAGGAAGTTTTTTTCAGACTGCTAAAAACGGGAGCAAGTGTGGATTGAAGCTTATACAGTAAATCCCACTTAAAACGTTGTCGTTTATAACGATATACTGCTTAAAACGATGTTGTTTATAACGATATACCGCTTATGACGATGCTGTTGACGTGATTCCGACTCTTGTTTTCAAATTAGTTGCATCTCTGATATAACAATATAAATTAGGCGGTACCCTTGAATATCTTTATAAATTGAGTTTATTGTATGTCATCGTGCGCTAAATAAAATTATGAACACACATCAGTTGGAAATTCAGGGGAGATTATTAATCATATTAAATTTCAGAAAAATATTTTTCATTCATAAAGCTTCTTTGCACTGATCCTTTTATTAAATATAATTTTACAGAAACTTCCATTAGAAACCATAGCTATCATTTGTATCAAGTTCGTTATAAAAGAAACGTTTTTGTGAAAAAAGCATAAGTAATATTTTCTTACAATAAGTGAATAAACACAAATATCAATTACCATGACAACGAATATAAGATTTATATTAATGGCACATCTTGCTTTAGAAGTGAATCATATTTCTTTTATTCGTTATAAAGATCTAAAATGTAATTAATGATGTTTTAGTAATGGATTTATAGCATGTTACATGTATATGTTAAACTACTAAAGGACTGCAATTATGTGTAAGCAAGATAGTAAAACATGGACAAAGTAATTTTTCGACTTCCATACAAAATCACTGTAATAATATCAATTGCCAAAGAGCAAAATGAGAACAAGCTATATAGCTTATGAGTGATGTTTTAGCAACTGCAACAAGTTGTTAGGAAATCTGTTAACATAGTGATCCTCGGAAGCATTAATCACAACAAAATTACATGAACATTGCAGACTCGGTATTATATAGTCTGTACATGAGGGATAATGAATAAGTGCAAATCCCTCACTCCCTCTAACACCGGCTTCAGTGGTACTCAATTCTCAACACCTTATAGTGCTGGCATCAATGATCCCGAAGGACCAGAACAAATATTGCAACACTGAAGTGGAGAACGGTGCAATATTTTACAGCTGCCACACAGCACTTGATACCTGATGTTGTGAAGTATAAAATCTGGAAACAAAGTGATCCCTCGGAAAGATTTATCATATCAAAATTACATGAAAATTGCAGAGTCGGTTTGATTAAGTATGTACATGAGGGATAATGAACAAGTGTAAATCACACTGAAAGTGCAATAACACGTTTTTTAATATAATTGATTTTGGGGGTTTAATGGGGTAATCATCAAACAGTACAAAATTCTAAAACAATTACGTACAAACATTTTCAGATGTCTGGCACACACAAGCCCATCTCCGCCATTATGTCCCGATCCACAACAAACAAGGACAGCAGGATTTTCTCGTGACATAACTTCAACTGGATAACACTTAAAACATATAAATAAAGTGAATTCATAAATATGTTCTGTACTATTTTTTTCGAAATAACAATTGATGAATAGGAATATTGCAACATAATAATGATAAAGGTCATAACATGGTAAAACATAGAACAAATGTTGGAAGAACATAAAACATATAATTGAAGATAGTTGAATCACAGTGCTTCGAAATGCTGCAACGGTACGATGATTAAATGTTATCAATAGTCGAGTCAATAACACTATCTTACTAACTGTTTTCATTTTTGCAGACATTTTACAATTATTCAGTAATACACGTTAACGTTATTACGCTATAACGTCATGTTTCTTTATTGCTGTCATGGGTGACCGATTTCAGTGAGTCTCTATAATTCTATTCGTAAAAATGAGGCTAGTTCAAGAAAGTATCTGCCCAGTTCGAATACATTTAAAGGTCTATTAAGAATACTCGTAGAAGTGCCCCATCAACCAAACTTTTCAATTAAGTAAAAGTATAAAGAACCAAACTCATGATACTCGTCTTATACTAACAATAGTCCTACAAGACCATGTGTCAGCGTTTAAGTATCACACAATGTGCCATCGTATTTTAAACGTTTTTATTTGTTACATTTTTAAAATCATTGTGTGCAGTATTACAATCAAGAGCTCAGACACAAAACCGTTCCCGTTGATAGCTGCATTGATGGTTCAATAAAAGCGGGAGTAACAGCTTAACCCGCTCTAAGTGGCAACACTTTTTAATAGCAATGTCATTCATATATCTTGCTTGTGTTTTGTGTCAAATATTTTTCTATAAATGCTTTAATACATGATTGTAATAATCCCGCTTTTCTTTATTTAAATACCATGATAATGTATGCGCAAATAACAAAAAAAATCCAATGGAATCAAAAGACCTTGCGAACAATTAAGTTCAAATTATGTAAATGAACTTACAGTTGCTATAGCAACAGCGCAACTATATCCCGACAACTCCAGGAGTTGATCGACGGTTAAGGCATATTCTGTGAATAGTTCTTGGTTTATATCGTGTGCTTCTTTCTGACTGAAATGAGATAAGAAAAATAAAATACATAATGAATATATATGTCTAATGACCTTAAACTGATGGTTTCAAAGGAATAGCACTGCTCAAATTACAACAAAATATTTGATGAAATTTGACTCTGTAATGATGATTACAGGAAAGCTCATATTGTTGTTTTATGTTTCAGATTTATTGGTAGAGCTCCTTTTATTAATGTTGTGTAAATAATATATGTTAATAAAAGAAAGAAATAAAAAATCGTTATATGATATCGATAGTATTAGGAAATGCATGTACCTATTTTAGAACATTCTTGACAAGTGACGAAGTGTTGATTACGGTTACGTATTTACAGATTTACTGATATTATTATCACTATTATTGTTATCGTTAATATTGTTATTGTTATTATAATTATTATTATCATTATTATTTTTATTATTATTATTATTATCGTTATCGTTATCATTATCATTGTTATCATTATTATTATTATTATTATTATTATTATTCCATGCATACCAAATGTGAAATTCAATTGAATTTAGATTGATTTCTTTGACAATCACTTGACATGATTTGAATGGATTTCAATTTTATGACAATGCTTTGACCTTGACTCGTTTTTTTTTCAATAGTGTTTTTAAACAAAACATGAAGTCAATCCGATTTTCTTCTTTTACTTAATTAGGCGCCATCTTCCGTTTGTAGTATAACTAACTGATGATCTATTCAATAAGACAGGGAACAATTAACAAGATTACTAGCGTTAAAAGGGAAAGCCCGACTGTAGCCATACATGATAACATTGATAAA
Organism: Ruditapes philippinarum; assembly: GCF_026571515.1. Taxonomy (NCBI): domain Eukaryota; kingdom Metazoa; phylum Mollusca; class Bivalvia; order Venerida; family Veneridae; genus Ruditapes; species Ruditapes philippinarum. Next base: position 27,498 of record NW_026861338.1, read on the forward strand.
GTGGCAGATGCAACAATCTCCCATCCTAGTAAATATCACCCAGTAATTCAACGTAAAAAGTGACATTATGCCCATCGAAGAGTAAATGGTTAATTAAAATAACTTCACGATTTGTCAGTGTTTTTTTTTATTTCACTTTCATCATCAACGTCATTGAAGTAAGCAGTAACGCACGTGACCCATCTATAAATGGCATTTGAACATTACCGGTAATGCTCATTCTTTTAAAGGAAAAGAGTTTGGCAGTCTTTTTATATTTAAGGCAGTTTTATATTATTGTTCAACCACATTAAAAAGCCAGTCTTTTGAAATATACAATTTATTTATCTCATTTCGACATAATAAAAAGGAGCATAATGTCAAATAGAAAAATTGTTAAATATAAAATTCAGGAAATCCTCAGGTGTATTCTTTATACGACAGAGATGATGAAACCTAAAATGTGAACCCTACGTGTCATTACATTAAAGGTGGTCTTTGGTTCACAAATATAAGAAAGTCTGTACACCTATATGTGAGTGGGAATAAGGTCATGAAGTCTGTGTATCACACATTTAAAACAGACAATGTATTAGGAAAACTAAATCAACCAGTATAAAACTGCGCAAGTGAAACATATAAATACATGAAATAGCATCAAAGTTAGAAAATATATTATATCTTTCATTTTTTAAAACTTTGTTTAAATATGATTTTTTTCAAAACAGGTAATATAAATAGTCAGGTATGATTAAGATAAATGTTCTTGGAAAAGGGTAATCCCTCGAGATCAATAATATCATTATTCAGAGCAAAACGTAATAAATGAATATCACGAAAATATAATATGTTCGTTAGAGATGATGTAAAGAGCAGCATGTTTTATCCTCCAGCAAAGGCTTATTTCAATATTTAATACTAAATGTAATAAAGTCAAGGATCCCAAAAGACCAATGAAATGTAGAAGTCATTTAATGAAATCATACTTCACTCGTGATGAACAGTTTTGATATTTAGATATGATTTTCATTCATCCACACTGGAAAGTATTTTATAGTACATGCAAAACTAACATGCTTAATACGTTCATGCCTTTCAGTAGACATAAATACATAGGCATTTTTTCTCTGAATATTGCGGCGTGAAGTCGTGCGATGTATTTTCTTTACAGTCATCAGTCATTTGGAATAAACAATACCTTTGTTTTCATCGCTTGACAAATAATATTCTTGTCAAAAATACTTTATATTATATAGTGGACAGCTTACAAATCTCGTGTTTTCGTCTTTTTTCTCTCTAAGTTATATTTGTCTTGCAAGCTAATACAAATTGTTATTATGAAAATACATATTTGAAATAGTGCCCCTTTTACCGCAAGATTTGTCAGGGACTGTTTGACTTTCAATCACAAATAAGGATGAAATATTTATTTGTTTATAAGTAAATAATGTAAATTTCCTGCAAGGTTATGTACAGTTAATATGTTAAAAATTTCGAACACAAAACAGCCTTTTTCATCCAGCCGATTGTTTGATTTTATTACGCTGTAATTAATCGGATGTCTGTGATGTACTCCTGGTTTGATTAAATCCCCCGGGGGGATTATGTTTATCGTAAGTGAAGACGACGATACGTTTTAATCAAGCTGAGAGATTGTAGAGACTGCACGTTTGTCTAGCAAAATTATATATCCTTGCACAGAAACTTTAATTTAACAATCAGCGGATGGAAATGAATTAAGTATGAAAAGTACATAAAGGTATCGTCATCTGTATGCAAAAGCGGGTTAACTCATAACTCATATTATAAGGATGTTTAAGAAGGTGTCTGTTAAACTTACATGTCACATTGTGTGAAATCTCATTTTGAGAAATTTAAGAATATTTACTATTTTTTTAATAAGACATAACTAGAAAAATATGCTCTCTATGCTGCATGTATATTGCATCATTATGGTCAACTGAACCAGTCATTCATTTATCAATATTTATTTTCATATTCATTTGTTTATCAAGTTTATAAAGAATTTTGATTTATTTCTACTTATAAGTATAGATAATATATGTAAATTATTTTACTGATTACCATTTCATTGTATTTGCTTCTGAATTTCTGAATATTTAATCGACTCATTATTTGTCAACTATCTTAACCGATTGGAATGATAAATGATGTTGTTACTGTATCTAAATAAGGATAGGATAGGATAGATAATTTTATTGACGTAAACAGTACAGTTTTTTGTCATACAATTGCATATACATAAATATCATAATTTTATCATGTGATTTAACAAACAGTGAACACAATTCACATTGTCAACATATTGTTTGTGGAGGATGAATAAGATGTTTACATATATATGAATCAATATCATAAACAAAATCAAAGTGAAGTAAATTCCTTCCATAAAATTGGCAAAGTTAAGAAAGCAAAGACTTTCTAAGTATAAAAGCATTGTAAATAAATTTGGAAAGATTTCTAATTATAGCTTGATTATAACTCTTAAAAAGCTCTGTAAATTTAATAACATTTGGTCTTCTATAAAAATATGCTTTGATATATTGTTTTCTAAAATCTTCGTACAACGGACATGATATAACAAAATGGTATTCATCTTCAATATCTCTGTTTTGACAAAAAATACAATAACGCTCATTTCGTTCAACTCTGTTTCTGGAATAGCGTCCAGTTTCAATAGCCAGTTTATGTGAAGATAATGTTAATTTTGATAAAGCATTTCGAAACTTGAATGGCAATAAATCTAAATATGGTTCAACTCTAAATTCTGTTTTAAATTGCTTAATATACATAAATAATGTTTCACATTCTTGCAATCGTTGACACCAGTTTTGTTTAAAAGTATCAATTAGTCGAGCTTTAAAAAAGTAGATGAAATTTACCTAGATCAACACAGGATGGGTTGTTCCAAACATATGAAAAACCATAGCAGTCCAAAATACTTTTAACTTGATATGCCCAGTCATTTTTGATAACATTACATTTACAAAAAATATCATATAATCTGTTTAATAATATATTTGTAGACGATACAATTTTACACCAGAATTTAATAATGCGTACATATCTGTTAATGTAAAGCGGAAAGCGCCCTAATTCACCATACACACCCATATTTGTACAACAAGATTTAACATTTAATAACATTGTGCAAAATTTCAGATGGATCCGTTCAATTTCTTTTGACTTACTGAATCCCCAAATTTCGCAGCCATAATTAAGAGTAGCTGTTACAAAAGCATCAAAAGTTGGCATATAACACTAGGTTTAAGATTTAATCCCTTTATATTATGCATCAAAATATTAAGGGCCTTAATGCCTTTACCAGCCAATGTTTCTTGGTTTAATATGAATGTACCCGTATAGTTAAAAACAATCCCAAGGTAATTAAAATTATCAACTTTTTCTATGTTTTCAGTATTATATGTCCAATGCTCATTTTGCTTTATGTGACCTCTTTTCCTAAAAACAATTATTTTCGTTTGAGGGTATTTACTTCTAGGCCCCATTTGTTACAGTATGTATATAATAAATCTAGACTATTTTGAAGATCGCAAACAGTGTCACTTAAAATAACTATGTCGTCTGCAAAAAGCATTAGAATAGAAGTAATATCATCTAAGGTTTAACCACTGTCATGCCCTCTTTGTAAAAATTGCTCAAGATCATCAACAAATAATGAGAACAATAAAGGGGACATAACCTCTCCTTGTTTTAAGCCTACAGCACACTCAAAATAGTCCGAATATGAGTTACAACCCTTGATACAAACTTTAACTTGTGAATACATGTCCCTTAATATTCTAAATAATTTTCCATCAATACCTAACTTATGCAATTTTAGCCATAGGCCGTTTAAATACACACTATCAAATGCTCTTTTCATATCAACCATACAACAATACAAACGTTTATTTTCATTTAAAATCTTATGTACAACAGCGTTTAATACAAATGCTGCATCTACCGTAGAACGACCCTTGCGAAAACCAAATTGAGCATCGCTTAGTATATCATTTTTTTCGGACCAATCATTCAGTCGTTTATTTAAAATTCCAGTAAAAATTTTCGATAGACAACTAACAAGTGTGATGCCTCTATAATTCCGTTAATCGCATGGGTCGTTCTTTTTAAAAATAGGCACTATAATACCGTTAGACCAATCAGATGGAAAATGTCCAGAATTCAAAACTGCATTAAAAATATCTACCAAATGTGCCGAAAGTATATCATAACATTCTATAAAGTGTTCATTTAATAAATTATCACTACCACAAGCTTTATTTCTTTTTAGTATTTTAACAATAAATTCGACTTCAGTAGTTGTGATTGGCTTATCTAACTCTTCAAAACTACACCTATTTGCATCAAAATCAAATTCTGAACAAAATTCCTCAGCTTCATTATTCACAGGGGTTTGAAATTCATTTTGTAAACTTGAAAAATATTTCAAAAAATCATCTACAGTTAATGTGCCACTTCGGTGTACGCTGAAGACACAAACCCTTACATCTTAATAAATGATCTTAAAATATCTGCAACATCATTTTTCCAAACTGAAAGTAGTATTTATCGTATTATAATATTAATTGGCTGGATATTAAATAGAATTAGACTCATATTCAATGACCATACATCGTAGACTGTTAATAACGTGTGCGCATAAGTGTTGCATTTCGGTCTTTATGACATATTTCTAAATGCACATATCACTTTCCTGTCATAGTTAAAAATAATATCGTTATAATGAGTAACTACTTAAATTACTCTTGTTTGCGAAGCGTTCGTGAAACCGTTGAACGCCTGACGTTTTCTTTTTACTTGCATAATTTTTCCAGAATTCAATGTCGAATGTTACTGTTAATGTTTAACCTTACCTTTGTCAGGCTATTTATGTAGTTAATCAATTATTGTTCAATTTAGCTGATATAATATAAAAAGGTATATATTTGATATATGTCTGATTGTGACAAGTAAAATGTCTTATTTTGAAACATAAATTTATCGAGCAGTGTATCAAATGAATTTAAGGTTTTTGCTTGTCAATAAAAAAGATTAAGAAAAAAAAAAAGATTGGTAAATTGACATTTACAGTGATTACGTGAAAATATTAGTATGCAAATTTCATTTAATTTACAAGCTGCGTATCAAGTGTATTTAAAGCAGCATGCCTGAAGATTCATTGCTTGAAACTTATTACATATTGCTTAATCTTATTGTATAAGATCTGTATAACAATTAATAATTATATATAAATGCATGTGTGTTAATTTATTAAATAAAGCTGTAAAGAACGAGAAGTTCATAAAGTACCCTTATTTATGTGACCTTTTTTCTAATACAGAATGCTAGATTAACTGGTCTCATTTTTTCTAGAAATAATGTTTTAATAGCCTGTCTGGTCGAAACACGTTTGCTATTTCACACAACATTTACATTTCCATAACTTTGTGTATACATCGTTTAAGCGCAATTAGCATCAATTTTGCATGTGTTCTAGGTATTTGCATTCAGCATAAAATATATATAGAAGGTCTATGACATAAAATAATGTAAAAATACACCCATCCTAAAACAACTTATCTACTAGTATTTTAGAAACGTATAATGTAAAATTGTATCCATCTAATTACAAAGTATCTACTATTATTTTCGAGATATTTAATGTGCTATCATTCGTTGTATTATATGATATAACAGATACTAATCTGGAAAGATACTTCATATTGTTTAAGATAAGAAACACAGAACAAGCATTTGACTGAAACCAAGCACATCTATTTATCGTTGTATGAAAACATTTATTGTTTACAAGATACAATTGAATATTTCCCGAGAGAAAATTGTATCCTATGAAACAATTCAAATGACAAAACAGCATAGTTGTAAGTAGTATAATGTTTTTATCACCCAAAAGATGTAATTTTAAGGGCGTATTAGTGACAAGGTTTACATTCAAAAGGAATAATCTGAAAAAAAGTTTTTCTAAAAAATAAAGTGATCTGGTACCTCCCACTTTTGAAATATTTTAACGACTAATACTTAAGAAGGTCATGGAAAGCACAGATTAACAATTACTTTGCTCGTATAATTCAAATATACAGGATAATTGATAACTCATTTCAGCAATTATTTCAAATGTAGGTACACTGATTGAGCAATTATTTCAATCAAATAGTTACTTATATCCAAATGAATGGATGTGTGCTTCTAAGTCATAAGTTTCTTCACGCATTACTCTCATAAAATTGTGTACTAACTTTAAAAAAAGCTTTCAAACTCGACTCATTCTATCTGCTGTGTAAAAAAAATCGTTTACTAATACTCATTCTTGTCCATGTAGTTTTCAATTTTATTTGAACAATTATCCCATGGGTAGTTTTGACATACCTAATGTATTTTATCCTGTGTTGTTCACTTTCATTGCCCTTATCCAAGTGACCGTCATTTTTCTGTTTATCTTCTTTATCGCCTCCCTGTCGATGAAATGAAAATCTGTTCCCGGATCTTCTGTCCATTATTCCGTAGTTACGTTGTTATGTTAATTGTTGTACAAACTTTATGTAGTAAGAATTTGAATTATGGTGGTTCCAGTTATGGTTGTATTTTTTACATGTTTATTATAAAAAAATTACTACTAGTATTTGTTTAAAATTTCCCAGTGTATTAACTACTTCTGTTGTAAGAACTTGCATAAATACAATGCAATTTTAAAAACAAATATTGTAAAACATGTCAATGCTGGATTCATGAACATAAATTCTTATTCAATTTCTTGTCCATTAAATAAATTACTCCAATAAGCGTCCGATCGCATTATTTCATGCCGTATTACAAATTAATACTAAGCCACGCGATTATATCCACTGATAATACGAGAATGTGAACCTTAAACATTCCCAAGTTACAGTATGGTAATGCTGTCAATATGGTATTGGTTATTTCTAACTAGTAAAGGAAGCACGCAAAGGTTTGATATATATCAGAAGAGACATATGCTACTGAAACACAACATGAAGATATACCTTTCACGTTAATTCCAGAGCTATTTCATACAGTCATTTAGGTGGATAAACTCATCTGCTGTATAATTAAGATATTGGCAAAAGGTTCCTAGTTACAGTTATAAATGTACAGTACGTAAACCTGTGCGTTTAAAACATTTTAATGTCGGTTCCATTATAATGACATTGATAATGATTATGATGATAGTGAAGATAATAATGATAACGATTATGATGATGAAGATAAAGACGGCGATAGTAATGATAGTGAATGATATAATGATGATGGCTTTGTTGGTAATATGGATTAATATTTAAATAACGATTTGGATGATAGTTGTAATAATGATGATGATGAAAATTTTATTTGCATGTCATATTCTTTCCTAAATTGCGATGACACTGTGTTCTTATGTAATATCAAAACACATTTCATTTTCAAGTTTTCAATTAAAAATACCAAAATTATAACAATGAAAATTTAACATCTTAATTGACATTCAGCATTAGGTTGACAACTTTGATCAGAAGATAAGATTAACTAAATTATTAAAATATATAATATTAAATTTTTAAAAAATATTTCTGGCCATTTATACTTGAATGATAAACCAGCTCGTTCCATTGTTTTCCTACGTTCAAAATAAAATAAATAATAAAAATTATTAATGGTTAATGGTTCATTTGCCTTTCTAGCTGGCAAATGTTTGTTTGCTTTTTCTCCTGACAATGATATTACCAATGCTAAGTGCAAATACCACAAAGAGCAAGTAGTTATATCAAATTTGCATGAGATAGGATCATTTGCAAATACCATAAAAGCAATAAGAAAGCTGAAGACATAGAATAGATTAGAATATGAAATATGAAAAAACCTTGTTTACACTCTAGAGGTCACATTTTTGACTCAATTATCATCAAACTTGGTCAGGATGCTTGTCTAGGTAATTGCTCAGATAAGTTCGAACATGGGTCATCTCGCATGAAAAACTAGGTCACCGAAGCTAAAAATAGAAAAATCTTGTTAACACTCTAGTGGCTACTGTTTTGATCCAAATATTCTGGAAATCGGTCTGAAAGTTTGTTTATTGATTACTAGGTCAAGTTCGAATATGGGTCACCTGGGTAAAATCTAGGTCACACTGCACAAATATGGATAGTCCTTGTTAACACTCTAGTGGTCACATTGTTGACTCACTTTCATGAAACTTGGTCAGAATCCTTGTCTAGGTGATTGTTCGGATGAGTTTGATGGGTCAGGTGAGCAATCGAGGGCCATCATGGCCCTCTTGTTAATAGATATTCTGTAATGCTCTTATATGACTGAACAAATCCTCAAAAGTATAGAAACTGAAATAATTAATTGAAAAATGAAACAAAACAAAATCGTCGAAGCGGACTGTGAACATAGACGTCCGAGTATACACAATTCCATATGTTGTATTTCTAATTTAAAATAGAAATCCGGTGCTTTGCAATATATTTAAGTGACTGACAAATTGTTTATAAAGATGTTTAAGAACATTTACAATTTAGTTAGTCTGTTTAAGAAAAGTTGTTATAAAATATAATAAATAACTGAGTAACAAATTATGGTAAAAAGTTTTTAATCGTTGTAAGATAATATTAGACTGCATGTGTAAAGATTGAAATGAATGTGAAATATAACTGAGATTCCTCAAAATAACTTGATATTCTCAATCATGAAAGATGCTTATGTCATTGTAGTTTTTCACGTGATTTATCGAAATAAAGATAGCATATTATTTCCCCTTAATCTTATTTTTTCTCTTTTCTATCATGAATAAAACACCATGTATTACCGAATCAACAGGAAGAAAAGGAGAGATTGTGGTTAGACAGTGAGAGATGTAATAACCGATAATTATTATTTATTATTATACGTTATATATAAAACATTCAATAAATCAAAGTACTAGAAAACGTGCGAAGTGTTGAAGCTACGAAATATGTATGAATGTAGAAGGTATCTTTAAAAAGTCACATGGTATAAAGTTATCTCAATTTATAATAGTGTACATACACTAAGCAAAGAAGTGTGCAAATGTTCTGCCAAAAAAAGTCTGTAACAGCAACAGTTAGATCAAACAATATCTCGTTTTTGAAAGATTATATGTCTTCGCAAATACTTTTTCATTTAAATATAATTATTCTTTTAAACATAATATCATTCTATATTAAAATTTAATATTCTATTGGTACATGTGCTACGTGCATGAGTTATAATCACAAATGATGGTGTAAAATCTATCATAAAACCTGAATTATATCTGTTTTTTCTTCATGCGCAATTTGTTAAATTTTCGATATTTTTTAACAAATCAAGAAATACATTTACTGAAATTCCAAGCTGCGTGATGAGGCATCGTCTTTTTAAAAAAGCAGTTAAATTGAATTGTTTATTTAAAAGATGATTTTGGCTCAACTCGGGTATTAGAAACCATTGGATCAAAACAACCACATGTTCTAGAGCTAATTTATTTGATGACTTTCCTTATTCGATTCTATTTATGATTCTCTTACGATTACGCATGGACAAAAGGCGGCTGTAACCTTATGCCTTATTTACAAAAAAAAACAGTAATTGAGAAAAAAGTATTATTAATTGAAAATAATGAAACAACATTTCTCTGAATGACTTTAAAATGATTCAAGTGTATATTAATTCTATGGCAACCAATTTTATTGATTTCAAGTCCAAGTACTTAAGTTAAAAGCTTTTGGCATGTTTTTCAATAATTCTCATTTACTGCAAATTGCAATCATTAAAAATTATTAATTGCATTGCGGTCGTCATTTATATCATTAAAAGCAATTAGTTTCATTTTTGCACGAGATGGCAGCAGGTAAATAAAGTTATTAATAAATTATTTCAAATCAATTTCGATTTCATACGGCGCGTATATGCCAGAAGTGACTTTTTCGAAGCTTAAACATATCGATTAATATGAACGTTAACTACTTACATCTAATGATATTTACTCTTTAGCATAAATATTTATTTACGAAGCAATAAATATTAGGGGTAGTGTTTTCTCGTGCAGCATGTTCCACAATATTTATTTGGTAGCTCTTACCTATCTTAGATATTGTTCAATGTCATTTTTTGGCCCCTATCTCTCTGTTATCCTTTCTATTTGTTTTGTTATTGTTCCACTTAATAGAAATCTTTCGCAGATGTTGTTGTGAATATGTTAGATGAATTGCTATATGAGTTATCAATATCAATTTAATCAGGATCTAGTAAATAAGTTGTTTTTTTTAAATTTGGTTTTGTTATTCATGTAATTAAAAAGAAAAAAAATATAAAGAAAGCATATGATTATTTATATTAAAAAAAAAACAATTTTTTTCAACTGCGTACCGTTTTAGTTTTAAAATTCAAAATTTAGCCACTTCATGTTTAAATGTTGAATTCTGCTTAAGCCGATGCTAAGGGCGTGGACGGTAGTTTGCACTTGACAGTACCTTCCATGAATAGGCTCAATCAAACTGAGCCTACAACATTTTCATTTTGCCGTTTTGGGCTTTCTTTAGGGATTCGTTTTCTCTATTTTATATATATGTATTATGTAATTCATCAAGTTTTCATTTTTCTTTCTCAATATCAATTAAATCTTTAAATTGCATTGTTTGTAAAAGCTAATCACGTGATTCAGGAAATGAGGATAAAACTCACTTCAAACATCGTGCTTCTTGATTCATATTAATTTGTATGACAATTTTGAAGAAAGGTATTAAAAAGCAGAATGTTTTTAAAGTTGACAAAGAAAGTAATTTACAAATTGCAAACGTCACTTATTGCCTAAAAAAATTACCTAAGAAAAATCACATGCCAAAAGGGCCCTTACTGCGTTAATCCTGTTGTAAAAATGTGGTGAAAAATACTCCAAAAAAGTTATTTATTGCATTAAACATGTAAATATTATTACTTAAATTGTAAAAAAGTACTTTTTTTAAAAATTTTACTGCATGTTACTTAAAAATTTTGGAGGCATGTAATTTTAACATAGCTTTGACATACCTTAAATATCTTATCTTGTGCTGTTCACTTTCATCAAGTTTATCCACGTGACAGTCATGTTTCTGTTTATCCTGTTTATCACTTCCCTTTCTACGGAATGAAAATCTGTTCCCAGATATTCTGTCCATTTCTCTGTAGTTTTGTTACTATGTCAAATGTTATACAAACTTTAAGTAGGAGGTTTTTGAATTGTGGTAGTTCTAGTGGTGTTTTTCACAAGTAAATAAGAAGAAAAAAATATTTATTGGACTATATACTTTCCATGTGAACTTTCTGCGTTTGTTGTAACAACTGGCATATAAATACAATGAAACTTCATATAGTTATTATTATTATTATTGACCAGAAATATTCATGAACGTAGATCTTTGTCCACTTTCAAAACCCAACGGTATATTAAATAATGAAATACTCCAAAAAGCGTTAAATCGAACTAATTTGTGACACATTACAAATCAGTGCTAGATGTTGCTATTCATCTTATCCACTTATTGTTAAAGAATGTGAAACTAAAACACACTAAAGATGGAGTATGGTTCTGGTGTCAATATGGTATTGGTTATTTCCAGCTACTAAAGGAAATATGCAATGGTTATTGATAGGGATGCCACTTCAGCATAAATTGCCGATAAAGCTTTTCATGTTAATTCCATTGCTATTTCATACAGTAATTAAGACGTATAAATTTATCTGGTACAATTTAGATGTTGAAAGAAGGTCCCTTGTTAAATATGTACATTAGGTAAAACAGAAGCGCAATAAGATACCCGTCAAATCTTGCAATTTTGTCAGTTTCATGATGATGACATAAATGATAATTACGGTGGGGGTGAAGATAATAATTATGATGATTATGATGATGATAATGATAAAGACGGTGATGATAATGAAAATGATTGGTAAAAATATGAAAATGATGGTTTTGTTAATAATAGGGACAAATATTTAGTTAAAATTTTGGATGATGTTAATAATGACAGTTGTGATGATAATGAATATAATCTCGGTGAAAAGTTGTTGTTGAGGATGATGTCGATGATGACGGAAACTGTGAGGAATTTGAAATGATTATGATGATCATAATATTGGTTTTGTTCTTATATGATTGTGTGAGAATTGGTTTTCTGTTGATTTTTCCTATCACCATGGCAATGTGTTGTTAATGGCCAGTATGCATTTCCTTTCACACAGAGAAATATCAGATGTAGAAAATGTAACTCAAGTGGATTTAGGAATTCATTAACTTAATTCATCGTGAAACTTGCCAGTCTGTATTTTCCCGATCTAAACACCAGTCAATTTATTTGTTATATATTGATTCAAACCATCTACCCTTGTTCTCACTCCATTTTTTGTCTTTATATAGTATATTCATAAAATTAGTTGGAATGTAAATTTTAAAAAAAATAACAAGATTTGAATAGTGAATATATGATCAAGATAACTAACTTCGTTGACTTTTTTAAAAAAAAATCAATGTCGCATATCTTTTACTAGCCAACAGAGAAGATAACGCAACAACCAATTTTACATTTTTAATTAAAGAAAAACAGTTAATTACAATAACATAAAAAAATTATGAAAATAAAGTTTAACTCACTATTATCCAAGACATTGAATTTAACAAATGTCCTAAAGTTTAACCCACAGTTCGATATTTAATTAACCACAACTCAGATTTAATCAATGTATAATGTCCACAGCAGAATAAATACAGTATGTCCAACAAGTCCAATATGTCCCACACATAATTACAGAATCCAAACTTTTATATTTCTATGTTAGCACACAATCAGTATATCAATATCACACAATATACCAGATTAGCACACACCCGAAGTAGAAACATTCATCATATATATACTATCAATGAACAATCTAGAATACTAAACTACTTAGAGAAAGAATATTCCAGAATGAATATGAAAAGAATTTCTTGAAAGATGATGAATGAACATGAAACATTATATAACATCAAATAAACAAAATAATTAAAAAAATGATAGTGGCATGGGTAGGTATCGAACACACGACATGGAGGTAATCAGTCCTGTGCTCTACCTAATGAGCTATTCAGGAAAAAGATACTTAACACATTTAAAATAAAGTCTATATACGAGTACATCGTACGCGTTTGGGACCGTCGTTTTTTCCAGATCTTTAATATAGTTCAATATAGAAATGAAACATCATTAGAATATTTCCAGACATCAGTCATTCAGAATAAACAGTGTAACATAATGCTTTAGATTAACGTGCTTATTCGAAATATATTCTTTCTTCCAGAAAGCTATACAAATATTGTTAAGAAGATTTAATATATCGTATTTCGTCTTCTTTTCTATCCAAGTTATATTGTCTATACAAAGCTAAAAGATATATATCTTATTCTGCCTCACTGATTAAGTGTTAATAATATTCCATTAAACTTGTTTCCAGGTTACTAATAGCAGATCAGTGCTAATAAAAATGATAAATAATGATCATGTACCCGTATTAAGATGTGTGCGTGAGTTGTTTACATAATCTGGTACTTAAAATAGGTTGGTATAAGTGATTTGAATAGTTTACAAACGAAATAAACACCAGTAAAGGATGATAAATAAATGCCTCTGTTGAAAATATGTATATGAATAAACTCTTATAAAGTACTTTATCAAATATGAGACCTTTTTAAAACGGAATATTAGAACAGCTCGTCCATTTGTGTTTCTCGGCCAGAATATTGTTTGTAAAGTACAATACTTAATATGTGACTTATTGTTTATTATAAAATATTTTATTATAAAATATGTAATCGCCTGTCTGGTCGACACATGTTTGCTCTTTTCAAAAGACGTTTGCATTACCATTGATGTGGGTAAAATCATTAAAACGCCGTAAGCATTCACTTTACATGAGATCTTGGTAACAACATTCACAATATTAAGATTATTGAAGTTTAACCACATAGAATTGATTTGAAATAATTTCAAAATATATCCAACCGAAAACAATGTATTTATGACAAAACAGCTTAACCTTTAATCATCTAAATATGTTTTAAATCGTCCTCTTGTTCAATCTTAATTTATACTTATTCTGTGTACTGTGTACTCTGTAGTGTTATTATGTAATGCAACAAAAATTCATCTTAACATGATGTCGAAACCGTATATTAATGTACGGAAGTTTTAAATTGTAACCGAAATCAATGTTTATTAAGTTAATTAATACAAACTAGAATATTTTCTTTTTTTACCCAAGAACTTACACCAATTTGAAACAAAATAAATCTTTAAATACAAAACGGGACAAAACATCTGTTAGTTTACCCAACTGATTCTGTGGATTCCTTCTAATTTAATGAATCAGTTTTATCTGAAATCGTTCAAACGCAAAACAATGTATAAAAGATTATCAATTACATACAGCAGAATTTGTGAATTTATTCCACTATAAGTAACAGGCTGTCTAAGATGTACTCCTGGTTTGAGCAATTTTCTATTGCAATGGAGAATAATAAGTTTTTATCAAGCTTAGACATATATGTATTTCATTTTTTTTTAATAAATACACATATGTTCTACTTTATTGACTTAACTTGTCAGGTAAGAAAAGTGTCTGAATTGTGACCTTTTGTTTAATATAGACCTATCTGGTTGCCTATCTGGTTGCACATGTTTGATGTTTTCACATAGCTTTACCAATTACCATTGCTGTGTGTAAACTTCATTAAAAAGTAATTTGCATGAATTTTGCATGAGATGTTTGTAGCTGGTTCCACCATGGAAAGTTCATAAAATTGACTAGAAATATTTCACTAGAAATATTTCAAATTATACCGAACCGAAATTAACGTGTCTGTCAGAAATGTTTAACGTTAAAACGCTTTCCGTTTATAATTTAAATATGTCTCATATTGAAGGTTCCATGATCACAGCAGTAAGAACACATCTGCGGATGTTTTTAAAATTCAAAAACTTTACCATTACATGTTTAAATGTTGAATAATACTTGAGCCGGTGCCAGGGGCGTGGGTAGTATCTTGCAATTATCACTGCCGTCCATGAACAGACTCAATCAAACCAAGCCTGCAACATTTTTAATTTTGCCGTTTTGGACTTTCTTTACGAATTCTATTTCTCTCTATCAAATTGTTCATGGAGCATACGACATGCTTCTACGAAACTAACCGAGCTGCTAAAACTCTTGTTGTTTGTTCTAAGGAATTTGCATTCTGTAGGGTTATAATAGGCTATAACGAATATTTATCGGAAATAATCCTCTAAAAATATTATTGTTAATATGAAAAATAAACGACAAAATCATATTCACAAAAATTTAATTTGGTATAAATCACATTAAATAATTACAAGAAGATCAATCAAATAATTACTTAGAGAGAAATATTTTGAAGACTTCGGAAAGGAACCTGAAACTTTACAATATTAAGGTCTATTTACCGATGACGATAATCAATAACAAGTGCCTTCTACAGCTAAACTGAATTAGGAACAGATGTTTCTATCATTTTTGTTAGATATGTTTTAAACTGAAAATAACCATAATAAAACATACACACAAATATTTTTGAACCCCTTTTGAAAATTGCTTATGTTTTTGCCATCAACCATATAACGTGTCACAAATTCAAAGAAATAATAATTCAATGGAAAGTATATACTCCAGCATGGCATAAGATATCCTTTTTCTAAAAATAACTATTATTATCAAGCGAATGTAGACAGAGACAGGGATTTCATAACCGATAATTATTTCAAAGTTATTGATAAGGCAAGGAGTAAAAAAGGTATTGGGAACCTTGGAGATAGTCGAGCTTGAAAAAGATGCTTTTTCCGCAAGAAATTTAAATTCTTTATTTATTATACACATTGTAAAGTCAAGCGATCTGATTCTTCACATTAAGTAATACTTATTTTGATGATAACTTGCTCCTACTAACTCTATTGTGTTATGTAAATAGAGGATAATTGTTTGTAGAAGTATATGTCACAGAGTGAACACCAGACGTAACTGCGTGTGAATATAAGAGCTGGTGTTCACGAGTGAAACATTATTTGATCTTAAATACAAAAACAAACAAATTTTCTATTTAAAATTTCATTATTCTGTAGGGGTTATAAAACATTTTTACTATTTGTTTGCCGCGTCACAACATCCATATTTCACTCAAGACGACGTAATTTTCCGACGATATTTCAATTTTTCTATTATAAATACATTTATTTCATCTGCATTCCAATTTAGTCCGGCTACTGTAAATTTTTACTTTTTTTAGCAAGGGCAAACATGAATTTATAACATTTAAAGATGCTTGTAACAAGAAGGAAATTACGATTCATGTTAAATAATGTAACATAAAAGTAGCAAAATGTAAACAAAGTAGTATTGTAACTTCTATATAAAACACTTTAACAGTATAACTGTATAACTTACAAAAGAGCAGCAGATAGAATATGGTTCAGGCAATTAGCCAATGCTAAACTTTGGATCCGAAAACAAAAGCTTCTTGAGAAATATAAATACATGCATTTCTTAGGCATCATGGGCCTTTCAGATTTGTGTTTGGTGTCCTAATTCACTAAAAGGGATAGTTTGGAACATTACACACGTTTTGAGAGCTCTGTATTAGGTCACTGCTTGATGCCTCTGACTCGTACATATATTTCTACAGGATAATGGCTCATATTGAACTTAGAAAATTCTTGGTTATATAGGTTCTTGTTATACTATCAAGCATTAATATAACACAAGAATAGTGGAGAATTTCATCCTACAGGCAGCTTTTGTTCGTTTTGTCTAAGTTTGTATAATGTTCCTTATCTTCATGAGTTAAGTACATACACAACTCTAAAATGGTTTATATAGATGTTTACCTTTGTAAAACCGTATACACAGGCAAGGTTTGTCACTTATGGTTTTGGCTGCATACTTAATAATTAAATAATTAAGCGTGTGCGCACGTGGAAACTGGATTTTGCATTATCTTCCGAATGGTATGAATAAGACGTGTGGTTCAGACGTTTGGAAAATGTCTAAGATAAAAAGGACCGAATCAATAAAGATACAGAAATTCTTACTTTTGAATCAACTTTTAAAAGGTCATTTTTATAATGCCATTGCAAAAGTATCAGTATTCCCTACATTCAAAGCAACTCTACAATGAGCTGTTTGGATTTCATCTCACCCTTTGCAAGTGTGTTGGAGATTACATTGTCATAATAATATTATATCACTGAATTGTTCTTAAATATTGTAGGAATGAAGTAAATCATAATTTCTTAATATATATATATATATATATATATATATATATATATATATATATATATGTATATATATATATATATATATACGTTCACCTAATTGTTTAATATTGCGTTTTGACTTTGAACATATTAAACGTTATCCAGTGAACTTTGCTACGAGAAAACATCTGAATACAGTAAAGAGTTATTAAGTACATTGTAATACAAAAACTCACTACTGCCTCGCCGTAGAGGATTGGTTTACAAAACCACTTATCCCTGCCAGATATGTCGAATAATTGCCATAATCTTGTTACGATTATACTGCTTAATGAAGCTTAATTGCCAATCTTATATGCTTGATTCTTATTTCTCCTTCAAATTGTTTTCGTTGTCGCGGTAAATATTAAAAGGCAAACAGAATTATTTCACGCTGCTGAAAGTAGAAATAATAATAAAAAAATAACGACCTTCTCCCGTTCTCCAAATGTCCGTTTAAGCAGAATGCCTTCCATTTATTTCTATGTTTTTGTTTGTAACTAAGTGTTTTCCTGATTACTAGGTAGATAACTTGTTTCTAGAGTCCGTACCAGGTTATTACGATTTATTCGTGTAAAAAACTTTTAGCGCGCCTCACCACGAAATGGTCAAGATGTGGTATACCGATGGGTGTTTGCCCAGCCTCCGTTGTTGTGCGTCGTCATCATTTAGGTTGGTAACACTCTAGCAGTCACAGTTCGGGTTGTATCATTATCAAACTTTATTATAATGTTTGTCTTAATAGAATACAGGTCAAATTTGAATATAGGTTATCACGAGTCAAAATGTAGGTCACAGAAGATAGAAATAGAAAAAAAGTGTTAAACTTTTTTGGCTATTGTTTTGATCCAAATATACTGGAACTTGCTCAGAATGGTTGTTTAGATGATTTCCAAGTATAGTTTGAATATGGTAACACAGCCTCAATTTGAAAAAAAAATGTTAACACTCTTGATGCTCCTGCTTTTATCCAAATATCCTGGAAAATGAGCAGAAATGTTATTTTGCTAATTATTAGGTCAATTTCGAATATGGGTCAACTGGGGTCAAACACTAGGTCACACAGCCCAAATATAGTAAAACGGTGTAAACACTCACCGTTCAGTACAAATATACTGGAAATTGGTCAGAAAGGTTGTTTTTATGATTTCTAGTTCAAGTTTAAATACGGATTACCTGGGGTCAAACAATTAGTTCAAAAAGCCAATATATGTAGAAAAACCTTGTAAACACACTTAGCACGATTGGTTTTGTCCCAATGTCCTTGAAATTAGTCAGAACTATAGACCCTTTCATTTAAGCGATAACAGTCAGTGAAGAGTTACTTCCCTTACCGGATGTGACGTAAATGGGGGAAAAACTATGCATGCCGCATAGAAAGTTAGCTTATTGAAAAGTTAAATGCGTAAATACTGATCGTTCAATTATGATTATAACATGAAAAAATTTATGCATGCATACATAAATTCAATATCAAGACAATAGAAAAAAATACAAAAGCAAAGATTGAGATTAATTCTCGCTACCACAGATTTATAAATCTGTGTCGCAACGGAGTGAAACAGCGAAATTTCAAAGTGAATATTTTTATTAGATCTAGATTTTCTCAAATGCCAGGATAAAAAGCTAGTAACTTAATCAAATTTTAATATTTTACAAACACCCATACACACCGAAATTGCCTGTTATAAATTTAAATGGCCATTTTCTAGTTTTCTGTGTTATTTTCTGTCATTTAGAAAATTCTGGCGTATGACAAACCTGAAAACAATGATTTATATTACATTATTAATATAAATCCGTGTTGAAAATAAGATTGCCAATGTTTTTAATGATTGTTTTTCAAGCTTTAATAGAACAATGACAGAATGCATTATGTCAATACTTACTGATTCTTTTTCAACAGCCGTATAAAAAATAGTTTAAAGAACCAGTGAAGGATATAATTTTATAAATATTCCGGAAAGAACGAAAACCATGTGGCATTGACTTTTATAATTTTAGATTCGCAACAGACGATAATAAGATAATTTTGATATTAAAAATCTATTCTTTAAAGACCTTTTCCCAGCAACTTATTTCATGTATATATAAGCGCCACTGGGCCGTAACTTAAAAGGGTACATATGTCGTATATATACAAGCGGCACTTGGCTGTGATATCATAAATCACCAGGGTGCATTTTTTAGAGTTATAACAATAGGCCTACATCAGATTACGTCACTTTTGTTAGTTGTCAAAATATTTATGGTCCGAATTTTGACATGGATCATCTAGGGACTTTATTGGTCATGCCTTTCTGATTTGATACTTGATCCAGAGTCCTACCAACTGGCACAGTCAAAAATACGTAAAATTATAATTCAGTTAATAACACCTTGTTTTTGTGCTTTTTAAAATATTTGATAAGCAGAGTATGAATTAAAAAGTATCAAGTTGAAAATATTACTTTACCAGCTTAAATAATATTGGTGTGATGTACGATTTTTTGAGAGTGCATTTTTGCCGACACAAATAGTATACAGTCCTGTACATTCAAAATATTTTTATTTTTTATGCCTTTACATTTTTTTTTTAATTACATAGATTTATATTGTTTTCTTTTCTTTGTCTTAGTTATGCTTAAATCAAAATTATTTTTAATAAACCAGTATCTTGCAATTTATTATTACGCAGCCGTTTTTCGAAACTACAGAATCCTTACATTTTTGAAACTCAAAATATATTCTGGGTATTTTATTTTAGCAGAGACCTAGATACATTATTTATATCTCTGGTATTAGCAAGTTAGTACGATTTAACTGCCTGGTAAAATTTTCATTATTAAGAATCTAACGAAAATGGTTATCATGATCAGTTACCCAGGAATATGGTCTACTATTAAAACAAATCGTTAACCATATTATATAGTAAACTTCACCATCCTTTTTATGTAATATCTTATTTAATTACACAAAATTTTGGCAATTTCAATCTGCCAATCTCAAAAGAGAAAGGTTTAAGATCTTTATATCCCCTCTATTATTATACTTATTCGTATCGGCATTGTCCACCGTATCCGCCAATGACGTCATCCAAGGGCGACAACTTGAATACGGTCTTAAATGAAAGGGTCTATAATATTGTTTATTTCAAGGTCAAGTTTGAATATTTTTCATATGGGTGTAAAACTAGGTCAAATATTGAAATACCTTGTAAACACTCCATAGGATCTCTTTTTAGTCCAAACATCCTGGTAATTTGTCAGATAGACTGTTTTGTTGGTATCTAGGCCGATTTTAAATATACATCACTTGGGAACGACAACAAGGTCACTCAGTCTAAATATTGAAAACCTTTAAACACTGTATTGGCTACTGATCCAAATTGTTCAGAATGACTGTTTTGATTATTTCTAGGTCAATATGATTTATCTGTGATCAAAAACTACCTCAAACTGCCCAACTATAGAAAATCGTTGTTAACAAAGAGGGTTAATTGTTTCAGTTCAATATTCCTGGAAATTGGTCAGAATTGTTGTTATAATAATTTTAAGGTCAAACTCCCTTTACAAGTAAGATATCTTCTGACAGGTGATGTTTTTAAACTTTTGATTTTAGTTATTTTCATGAAGTTTAGTTTTAAACGTATGTACCAATCCTTTTTCTCCCAGTATTTTCCTTCTGCTTTCGTTCTGTTTATCTATCTCCAATTTCAGCTTTGAAAGTCATCGATACATCATGTCTTGACTCCACAATCTCACTGTTCTTACAAAACACGGTTGTCGAAAAATCGTCTTGGTAAAACTTGCGAGTATTACATTTACCATAGCCGTTTCAAATACATACCAAACACAAAATCATAACGTTAAAAAACGAATGGTTTAAAACCTAGCATTAAAAAGTTAAAACTAATAGGAAACATGGCCAAGTTCTTATAATACAAAAATAAATGTAAATTAATGTTATTAAAATAAAATCTTTAGTTTTTTTATCTCAAGTGAATAAAGTTTTGAGAAACTCTATTTCAAACTGTGTTATATTTAACATTAAACATACATGTAATCATGGCACAACCCTGATTTATAAATATATATATATCGCGCTCTAAGATGTCAATATCATAACATAACTGTGTCAGCTTTATGTCTGTGTGGCCAAATTGAAAATGACTTTCATTTCGTGTACACAATTTGACTCCACGATATCTGACACAGTTTGAATAATGTTGACAGATGTTGTTGTACTTTTGGACAACACAGACCTTTCTGATTAAAATAATAACATAATTTGTCGCACGTACATACTTACAGCCAAGAGACAAAAATATTTATTTAACACTCAAACACATAATCATTATATTAATTTTCTAAATTTAAGACTCCTCATAATCAATTTTCTCCTTCTTTATCTTTTTATTTCTGTGTGTTCTTTACAAATACCATTCCATCTTTATCTTTATATATGTACATGTATACATATTTATTAAAAAACAACAACATATTTATTGTAAATGTTTAAGACTGACTATATACTATGTTGCTTGAAGCATTTAGATACATATATGTGTTCTCTTTTTTTATAATGTAAACTCAATGATTTTTGTTATGTTAAATATTCGTCTCAGATTATTCAATATGTAATGACAAAAAGGACCAGTTGTATGTCAATTAGTCATTTAGGGGAAAAAATTAATACAACATTTTATCTTTTATTCTTATTTGATGTTTAAGAATATTTGAACTGCTTTGTGTAAATTGTAAATTGTAACATGTCTATATAGTATAAAAAACAAAATGTGTTTAAACTAAACTTATCAATATCAATTTAGCTGATAATGTAAATACATTGGCTGTGCAGTCTGGTGGAGTGCTAAATGTCGCTACATAACGGTGAAAATGACAGGTCCAGTTATCAAATCTCAAGATAATGGAAATACAATGAAAACACTCTTAACAAAAGGCAGTAGTTTCTCAAAGTTAATTCTTCAATAACTTCAACATTTCTAAAGGAACATGTGTCAGAAACAACATTCTTCTTGCAAACGTTTATTTCTGCTCGAATTAAATCGCAACGAATGTTTAAATCGTATTCCTCCATTTCTCAAACAAAAATTGTTTCTTAAATCGAAATTACTTAGCAAATTGAAATGTTCAAAATAATGGAAATAATTTGAAATGTATTATTTCATTTTGCTTCTTCCTAGTATGGTAAAGTAAAATAACATATCATATTTAGAAGATATTCCATATTTTGTTTTTTATGTCGATTTATAAAAGGACCAAACAGTTGAATTTCATTATAGATTAAATCACGCTGTCTTCAAGAAAGTAACTTTCACTTCTTAAGATACAATACAATTTAAGCGTTTGAGAAACCAAATGGTAAGTGTTAAATATCACTTATAATTTTTCTTGCTTCAAAACTATCGCTGTTTGCTATTTACATTCGTTGGAAATATATTTTTGCAACACTGACAATCGTTAAAAATGCCTGCATAATATTCACATCAAAGCGTTTATTTTTATATTCTTATCAACTTGGTCAAACTTATTCAACATATTTTATTCTTTCATTGTCCCTGGATATGTTAAAATTGACGGTGCATGCGTTGGCTTTAAATCTTTGATGACGAAACGAAGGTGATGTAACGTGATCATTATTAAATAAAAGTTTACTTGACTAAGCATGGAAGCACATAATTTTATATTAGCTAAAGATAATAAAAAAGCTTAAATTACACAATCTTAGTTAAAAAATGCCTTAGGAAATGGATTTAATACACTTTTAGAATAACAAACATTTCAAATTGATATTTGAATTTTAACAGTTTGTGATCACGATTTGAAGTTTTACAAGAAATATAATTGTTATTATTAGAAACAATGTTTATATGTAACTATTCTTGTTGTATATAGCAAGTAATCATAATGATAACAATATAATATATAGTATTATAACAGTGTTGATGGAAATTGTACATTTGTGTCATACAGTGATAAACGCTCTGTAATTCAAGGAAATGAAAATGATCGTATTAATTATAATAATGTGTAATTATTTGTGTCGTTCGATGTGATTGGCGGAAACGGAGATCTATACATTTAACAAACATGATGAAAACAGGTTTTCTTCAAAGAGTTTTTATCATTTATCAATTTTGTCATTATTTCAAATTCTTTCTTACAATATTTAAATTTACATGAATATATATATTAAGATTTGAAATATATATATTCTGTGTCACTGATTAAAATGCACAAAATATAAAACTTTTCAGAAACATCGATTTAAAAACTTACAAAACTCAATGAATGTCATGGCTAATATATGCCTCCAGCCAGACGGGAAACTAACGATACTATTTCATGCTATGAATAATGGTGAATACGGATTAGTTTTTCCCTCAGATTGGAACTGAATTCAACATTATACCTGTAAAGAACCAATGCAAATTTGAAACCTATGACCAGGATAGTGATGGAATGGTCAAACAAGAGGAACTAGAATCTATATTTGGCATCACAAAAGAAACAAAGGCTCTTATGACCTTCATGTGTAACATTCTTGTTTTTTTTCTATTAAAAAAATAAATCAGAACTAACAATTCTAGAAATATAGAACCTGATTAACACATTTTCAACAAGGATACACAAACATTGGCTCTCCAATGCTTTGACATAAAATGACATTTATTGTTTCTTTTTCTATAAAATAGTGTTCTATAACATTTTAATAATGCAGATATCTTACTTAACCTGTATGAATAAAAGTGCGTGTAGTTGTTCAACAAAACAAATTTTTAATCTTATTACTTGCAGATGATGGTATGATAAGTGTGGACGAATTTTATGTCGCTGGGCCTCATCTTATTAAGGAATGTGAAGGTTGCACATGCGTCAAACTGAACCAGACTGACACCGTTTAAATCTGGATTGTCGGTAACCATAAAATGTTCAAATAAAATTCAGTTTCATGTCTATGCTATATAAATACATAAGAACGTTCATCGGGTCACTTGCAGATTGGCGGGTGCAAAAAAATCCAATAATATTATAAATGCGTCCAGTAAAATATTAGTTGAATATTTTGTTAAGGACACTTTATTCTGTTGTCATGTTGAATTTTTGTATTTTAAAAGGAATGTGCTGTTCTAAATTAACCTAACAGGAAGTGCAATTTAACAACTATTCGGATTGTAGTTAATATCAACCGATGTAAGTCAACCAATAGCTTTACATCCAATGATTATGAGAAATATTGCGAGATATTGCGAGATTTTTTAATTATGGCATCTTAAGTATTTGTCTTGAGGTTTGTTGTTCTATGACTGTGCTTTCTTTTTCATTTATGGTAATTGATATATGCTTTGTAAAATCAGAATCTGTGTTTCCTAATATCAAAAAATTGGCAAGTAATTATGCACATTTGCATTTGTATAAATATAATTCCATATGAAGATATTTCTTGCATTATACAAGGTGTGATTCAAAAGTTTAATCATTGCATGAATTACTAATAAATATGAACAAAAACAATGCAACAACTACGGTCGGTCTTATATCTAAATGTGTGTTACAAAATGTCATGCAAAATTGAGTGTATATGATAAACCAATATATAAACACATCAAGGGCAACAGACTTGCGCTGAAGACAAACTACTTCAACGGCGTTATCTTACAAATATCATATTTTCCACCGAATACATATCAAAAAAGACTTAAGCTTACTCAATACAATGCCTGTGCCTCAGAACTATTCGTGACATGCATCATCAAAACATTCAGTAAGGAGTCGTGTAGGTATTGTTTTTAATCGGTTGTTTACGCATGTTCTCAAACGTATTACATAAAAGTTTTCTTTTCAGCAAAGCAAATGACGCGACAATTCTGGCGTTTGAAACTATTCGCTTTGGTGGCTATTGACGGGTGTTATCTAGACACAAATTTTGTTAACACACCTTTCACCATATGATACGTTTTCTTTTGCAATTACTATAGTGCCAATTTTGTAACATGAAGCAAAACTTTAATTTCAAATATTGTGGCGTGACATATTACTGTTTCAGTGCATAATATGATATGTGCGCATGGAGCGTTAACCTTCAATAATGTCTAAAACTTTACTGTTGCTCACAATATAGAATGTCGTCAGGTCGAGAACATTTTGTCTTCTTTTGTGCGGTTTTCTTAAATTATCAGAATACTAAAAACACAACCAAGAAGAAATAACTTAAAAATGGCTATTTATTAAAACTTTTAAATTTGTTGACTTATAAAATGGTTGAATACTAAAAGTACAACCAGTGTTATTTCTTATTTGAACACAGAAATTTTAAGGCCCAGTTTGCATCAAAAATACTTATATTTATATTTCTTTAAAGCTTTTTATTAATCGCAATTTTCTTCTTGTTACAAGCATCTTACTTGCTCAGAAACTATTATCTAAATGTTATAAAATTCATGTTTGCCCTTGCAAAAAAGTAAAAATTTACAGTTGCCGGACTATATCGGAAAGCGGATGAAATAAATGTAGCTTATAACAGCCTCCGGAATAAGTTTGCAAATCCGGAATTTTCGCAAACTCAGCTACCTTTTTTAAATTGATTAGAGAAAAAATTGAAAGACCGGTCAATAATAGAGATAGAGTCGATTAAAACCTGGCCTTTGAAATGACGATACCCTTAAAATTATATGCAGGGGAGACATTCAAAGTTGGCCGTCCCATGGGGTTTTTCGATTCCCCCATTGGGGATTTGGTCTCCTAGTGGGAGTTTCGTGGGGTTTCATTTCCTCTTTACAAGAATGGGAGAAAAAAATTGTTGGAGATTTTTTTTTTAGATTTTGTTTGATATATGGATAATAATATCGAATATAAATGCATTTAAAATATTTTAGCAACAGATTTCAAGGAATTTGGATTTCTCCCATTGGTGGTTTTCACCTAACATGGTAATGGGGGGGGACTCCCGTTATCAGAATGGGAGATGAAAATCTCCCATCATCGGAATGGGATACTTTTGTAATTGGGGGATTCTCCCGTTTAAGTGTTATGGGGAAATTTTCCCATTTAAGGGCGATGGGAGAATACACACATGGGAGAATTCGCCCGTATTGGGGACTGTTTAAATTTCTTACTTAAAAAGCATATTTTCTATATATTTTTTATTTTAAATAAAATAACATTTATTCGTTATTTAAAAATAATAAAAAAATGATACGCCGGGTCTTTTATTTAGTTTAAACATATTTTATTTCAAACATTTTCACACAGTCAAACATTTATTACATACAATCATTAGTTACATAATAAACAATGCTGAATTGCGTCGATAGCGCTTTGTTTATAACGATATAATTCTTTATATTTTTGGTGAGAATAGATATAGAGTGCAAGTTTTTCATGAACTTTTGTGTCTTCAAGAACGGTTTCCGAGACTGATGTCAGCCTCTAAATGCCACCGATCCGATCTTTTTTTGACAATCAATCTGAAATCATTTTGAAATTTCTGAGGGTCATAATTGGTCTTAGGTAGAGTTTTTGTATTCATTTCTTGAGTTTGTAATCTTCAATTTTAAATGTAACAGGGACACAATCTGTGATTCTTTATTATTTGCCCTTTAGAGAGTTGTTTCCCTTGGACCAGTGTTTTTCCTATGGGTCAGTGGTTATGATTTCCCAAGCAGCATGGGAATGTGATAAACAGTATATATTGAATGAGCGCATCAACCGAATAAAAAGCCTCTAAAGAACGTTAATATTAGAAACACTGAGGCGAGAACAAATTTAACCATCACCAATATAGTCCAACTATTGACGTGTTAGAATGGAAAAAAACGTATTGATTTTGTTTGCTCTGCGTTATACGTACATATAGCACGATATGCCATTCAGATGCCCGTAAGCCTACGGCCTTTATAATTATATTACTGCACATCTTAACTCCATACCGTGATATATAATAGCATATTTCACTCAAAATCAAAATATATTTTCTTGTTTAAAGTGACATTATGCCCATCCAGTGGTATATAGTGAGTGAACGGGTGAAGATCAAAAAATGTTTTCATTTTGCCATAATCCCTTTTAATTTAATAGTTCACATAAACAATAGATAACACACAAATCCAAATAAAATTTCTGTAAATATCCGTTAGAATTTACGTTTAACGCATAGTTTATAAAAAGAGTGGGGCAGACTTTTTAAATTTTAGGCAGATTTATAATTTTATCCTTAAAGGAACTCCACTGAGGTTTATAAGCCTAAAACATAAAATAATAATTTTTCACATAGATAAACATGAGCACTTTAAACAGTAATATAAAAAAATCTAACTAGGAAATATACAACAAATACATTAAACATCATATGTTTGTGCTATTCTGAGTCCGATTTGAGTGAAAAGCGTTTAAACGCTTTTCAATTTTGGGTCATTTTTCACTATTATTATAATTATTCTGGAAATACAGAGGGCGCTAATGATCTGAAATTTTGCACATATGTTATTAGTATAGATCTACATCAAATGGAGTAATAATCTCAAAAAAATTATTTCCAGTCCCGTCATGTCAAAAAACCTCAGTGGAGTCCCTTTAACATTTTCCAATATCAACTGTTGGTCAAACACCATTTTGACAGTCAATCTTTAGAAATATAAAGTCAATTCAGCTCAACTCGACTATGAAAATATGAGCATAATATCACTTTAATAATCCTGAAATTTATTTTCTCACCTTACTTTATACAAGGTTCTAATCATACGAGTTTTAAGAACTTGTTTGCCTATGAGCATAAAGACCATTTTACGATACGAATTTCCCATAGAAACGGATGTTGCATATTGTCCATACGCATTCTGCGTAGGGCAATAGTTATAAGAAATAATATAATATCGGTATTCAACAACTTCATAACTCAACGTGATGTTATGTGAAAGATTAAACATTTTTTTAGAATAATTTACTTTGATAAATAATAGGTCCATGAAGGTTTGCTAGTGCATATTACAGCACTGAACTCCTAATTAATTGATCGTGAATAAAAATTTGATGGAAAATATTTCTCTTTCTATTCTCATTTTCCACAATGGCATTCAAACATGCGTTCAGAGTTATGACGTTTCGTATATGTCAAGTTATGATACTCAGAAAAAAACATGCCTATTCAAAGGTCACATTTGTAAGGTCCTTCATGATGTCTGGAGAAGAAATCGCAACAAAATCGGCATTTATTTATTTCTTAAAATGAGCTATAAATATGACTATAAAAAGATAATTATTTTAAAATGCAGTGTAGGAAAAAATATCAGAGTGTTACATAAATGAGCAAACACATTTAATGAAAAATATGAAACTCAAACATTTTTGTGATGTACAATTTAAACATTTTAAGGGAGGGTACTTTATCACAGAATTTGAATCCAATTTTATTTTTATTATCTTCTTCTTATGTTTCTTGTTCGCCAGTTCTATCCATTTGATCCCAATATGAACTTAGACTGATTCGAAGAAAGTGTAGGCAGTATCAATAACACATAAATGTGTACGCAGTATCCTGATTTTTTGAGTGTGTACGCAGTATCAGAATGTCTATTTCTTGTAAAAATTTCGTTTTAAGACATTTTCGTACGAGGAAAAGTTACCAAGATTGAAAATTTATTTGTGAAATAGATTATTTAATAAACTTCTTTTCAGCTGTGTAAGACTTTCAGTCTAATCAACACGTTCTCAAAGTCTGTAACATTTCAACGCTGCGTGAACGCAGTATCCAGAATCAAAATCGCATTCAACGCGAAATATGACAAAAGGGAAGACTTGATTCAAGGCATTTGGACTATTAAAACTAGAAGTAAGGACATCTTCTTTGCAAAAGAAATTAAATCCTATTCTGATTGCTTTACAGGATTCGTTTTTGTTCAAAATACCGGTTTAAAAAGTGTCGCGGTATCAGAATTTCGAACATGTATTGTATAACCCCATTGAATTCGATTTAACGCTTGTTGGTGTGATATTACGGTGGGCTTTAGAAATGGAGTAAGAATTTATTTTAATGAATCTTTCATTATCATGTTTTGCAATATTTTTGTTAAAATGTATTTGTATTTATAAGCAAGTTGTTGCAACAAAAGTCGTAAATACAGTGGGAAATTTAAAACAAATTAAGTCTTATAAAATTGTTTTTGTTTTCTTATTATAAACTTGTGGAAAACACAGCCATTACGCGGACCACCATAATTCAAATAATTACTACATAAAATTTGTTCAGCAATTTACACTATGCAAGGTAATTGTAGAAAAATAAACAGAATAATATCTGGAAACAGATGATTTTCTTTCCGTAAAAAAGGGAAGTGATAAACAGAATGAACAGACAAATGACGGTCACGTGGATAAAGCTGATGAAATCGGACAACACAAAATAAGATATATTAGGTTTGTAAAAACTATCTAGGGAATGATTGTACAAAAAAGAACGTTATAACTTCATGGATAGAAATTAATATATTAAGTAAACAATAATTGAAATATTTTTACACAGCAGATCGGACAATTTAGAATGTGTCGAGTTTTAAAGCTTTTGATGTAAAGTTAGTACATAATTTTATGACAATGCGTCAAGAAACAAATACTAGAAGCACATGTCCATACATTTGGATTTAAATAACTCTTAAGAATAATTATCACCTTAAAGCATGTGTACTGACATTTGGAATAATTGCTGAAATTAATTATCCATTACTATGTATGATTCAATAATTCGAGCAAACAAATTTCAAATCTGTGCTTTCCTGTCAATAGCCTCCTTCAGTATAAGTCGCTCAAATAATTCAAAAGTCGGAGGCACCAGATCACTTTATTTTGAAGAACTATATTTAGATTTTTTCCCTAAAAGATTATCCTCGTTCTGGTCACTAATCCGGCTTCAACATTAGATGTATGGGCAATTAAAACATTGCTTTACTTATCATTATGCTTTTTTGTCATTTAAATTGTTACAAAAGAGTTTATTAGAGTAAAATATATTTCACAGTAAACACCATTGCGTCATTATTATATTTGCATGTAAATCTGTTTACGATGACAATTTAACAGGAGAAGCTATAGTACCAGAGGCGATTGATCCTACAATTTCAATTTTACTGAGGTTATATTCAATTGTTTCACGTAAAATTAATGTTATTCATACCACGAACAATGGATGTGCTTGGTTTCATTCATATGTTTGTGCTGATGTTTGTTCTAAAAAAATATAGAGTATCTTTCAAGAGTAGTATACGTTTCATCATATAATGCAACGAATGATACATTTAACCTTTTTTGATTGTTTCAATTACGTTGTTTCTTTGGTGGATAAGTTTACATTATTTCTATCAATTTTATGTCATAGACCTTCTACATATTTTTACGGTGATTGCAATTACATAGAACACGTGTAAAACTAGTTTAATGATGGTTACACTGAACACGTTTTATGGAAATGAAATGTCGTTGCAAACATACCAGACAGGCAAATAAAGCATTATTTCTGGAACAAATAAGACCAGTCAATCCAGCATTTATAAAATTCACTTATTTTACAGCTTTATCTAAGAAGGTAACACACATGTAAATGCATTTATATGTACTTATTCATTATAATACACATCTTTAACAGATGAAATTATTTATTATTCTTTAAAAGTGTGAATCACATTAGCTTGTAGAATTTTTTAATTAGAGATATCAAACTATTATTTTTTGAGATGTCAGTTGAATGATATTGATACGTGTCATTTAATCGGTAATAGATTTTATACAACTATATTAGTATCAGATATAAACAAGAATTTAAGATACCACAATGACGTCATTGACCTCGAGATCAGCATTTTAAATCCTGAATTAGGCACTGATTATGTAAATAATGCTCACACAAATTTTTAAATGAAAATGATTGGTGTTAAATGTCTAATAAAAGACCTTTTAAAGAGTATTGGCATGGAGGCCATCATTATTTGCTTGATAAGTCATATATTTTTAACATGCTTGATTACAAGATATCACTAACATGCATTTTTATTCGGCTATATATAACATTTTCATTTACTCACTCCTTTATGCTGCATACCACCAGATAAGCAAAACATTTTAAGAAAATCAAATTGAATGATTGTGCTGAGGTGTAAGAAAATTAACAAGATTCCAGATTCAAGCAATATCTTATAAGTTACAAACGATTAATGACTGAGTTTAGCAGTATTTATAACCATATATTTACTGCGTAACTAACAATAAGCGCTATTCTTTGCACAATTTGACCTCTGTTTTTCTGATAACTAATGTTCCTTTAGCATTGTGTAAATTATTGTCTATGATCACTTCACAAGATTGTACTTTTAAACACATTTATAAAATGTTCATTAGGTATGTTGCTTTGAATACACTTAAAACGTTTTATTTGGCACAATCAGACATATATCAGAGACATACTATTTTATTTTTTCTGCAACTAAATTTTACATACTGGTTTTTCTTGCAATAAAACAACAACTCCTGGGGATTTAATTAATCCACGAATACACATCAGACAGGCTGATTTACGTTTGGAAGAAATTAACAAATCTCTCTACAACTGAAGCATTTAAATAATATCATATAAACCGGCAAAATGTCCTATTGACCGAGACATACAAGGACATATAATTGTTCATTGGATAATAATTGTTTCACTTCATAATAATGCATGTAAAAATAATAGGTCAGACGTTTAAAGGTTTTAAGGACGTTGTGCAAACAAAAGTAATTCAAGTATTTTGTAAAAACTAGTAAAGGGAATTGATAATATTTGAATCAATAAATATGCCATAAAGACCAAAACGCAACAATTATGCACAAGCGTAATCAAAAGTCTACGATGCCTTTGAATATGAGTTTCATTCTATTTATCGATCAAGGATATGATACTATGATAAATATTTTTTATGTTTGGAACAAAAAGTTTGCAGATATTGTAAGATCATTTGATAATATATAAGGGTTTCTGTTTCTAACTCACAGTTTTTTTTAAATCTAAATACGATGTCATTAATTATTCCAATTGGTCAATAAAGTTGACAAATAATGAGCTGAACAAATATTCAGAAACTCAAACAGATACAAAGAAACGGTAATCAATAAAATACTCTGCATTGTTATATTTGCATTATATCATATATACTTGTAAGCAGAAATGAATCGAATATATGTAAGCTTGGCAAAATAAATGAATATGAAAATGGTTCATGATAAATTATGCATATTGACAAATGACTGTTCATGTTTAAATAATTCAATACAGTTCTTAATTGTTTATGTAAACATCACGGGACCTGACAAATGATTTGTCATGTTTAAATAGCCAAATATCGTTCTAAGGCAGCCAAGATAACATTTTACATAGGGATAAACGCTTAAACGACAAACTGTAATGTTATGTAAAGCCCCTTGAAGTTGAATCATAATTTACCTATGTGATCGTGAGGCGGATAAATAGAATCAGAAATCAAATTGGAACCTTAATACAGTAATGGGTTAACTTCTTATCTTATTTTAAGTTAACCTGCTGTTGCATTTAGACAACGATCTCAAAATTACTTTCCATGCCTAATTTATTTCATCCGCTGCTTAATAAATTCAAATTTCCGTGTAAGGATTTAATATTCTGCTAGCCAAACGTGCCGTTTCTACAATCTCTTAGCATGATTAAAACTTTCCTCATAAGATAAACAATTTCCCCCGTGATTTAATCAAACCAGGGGTACATCCGATTAAATTACAGCGTAATAAATTAATATATTTGTTTGGATTAAATAGGCCTTATTTTAGCCATTATTTTGTATTCGTAAATTTTAAGGTATTAACTGTACAAAACAATGCAGGAAATTTACAGAAAACTTCCTTATGAATGTTATCTTTTTTGTAATTTGATGTCGTACAGTCTGTGACGAATTTTACGGTAAAATGACACATTTTCCAGTATATATTCAAAACTATAATTTGTATTGCTTGCATACAAATAACATACCTTAGAAAGAGAGAGAAAAAGACAAAACGAAAATACGAGATTTTTAAGCTGCCCATTATATAATATAAAAACATTTTAGACAAGAATATTATTTGTCAAACAATTAAAAAAGGTATTATTTACTCCAAATGACTGATGACTGTAAATTGAAGACACTCACGTCTTCACTCCAGAGAATGATGATTTGTATTTATGTCTACTTAAAAGCATTTAATTATTGAACATGTTAGTTTTGAATGTACGATAAAATGTTCTCCAGTGTGGATGAATGAAAATTTTAGCGAAATATCGAACCTGTTCATCACGATTTCAGTAAATGACTTTGGGATAGTTGTCTCCATTACATTAAGCATTCAATATTAAAATAAGCCTTTGCTGAAGGAAAAACTATGATGCACGTTCCATATGGCTTCAATAAATGACATTTATGCATTTCATTCGTCATTTGGGATCCTTGACTTTATTACATTTAGTATTAAATATTGAAATAAGCTTTGATGAAGGCTAAAAAATGCCGGACTTAACATCGTCTCTCACGAACAGATTCCTGGTTCGTGATTTTCATTTATTAACTTTTGCTATTGATCTCGAGGGAGTACTAGTATTCTTTTCCCGGAACATTTTTCCTTATTATACTTGATTACTTATTTTATCTGTTTTTAAATAATACATTTAAACAAAATTTTAAAAAGTGTAGATATAATCTATCTTCGATCTTTGCTAATATTTTAGCACGACTTTTATACCATTCATCTTCGCAATTTTTATACTGGTTGTTTAAGTTGACTTACTACGTTGCCTGCTTTTAATTTGTGATACATGAGCTTCATAACCTCTTTCAAATTTTAAAACTCTCCTTTTCGATAAGTGTTCCAGTTATTATTTGGGAACCAAACGCCGTACTTCATTGAATGCAACTTCCTTAATTGATCTTGTTTATATTGTTTACGATATGTTTAACTACATCAATTGTGAATATAAACAATGTAAATAGCGCATGTAACAATTGCATTTTACAGAATAATATGAAATACAATGTTTATAAAATAAGAAGCAAAATATATTTTTTTTTGAAAGACATTTAATCTGAAATGAGTGTTTTAAAACGAGAAATTATTCTTGTTAACTTTTGATGCAACTCCTTTGGTGTTACAAACGTGTTTTTTCTGCCGGAATGCAGAACTTTATTTATTTAATATTTATTGATTATGAGAAGTTGAGAATATAGTAGAATCCCTACTTGAGACCACCCCGGAATTAAGAACACCCCGGTATTAAGTCCATTTAAAAAACCCGGAATTTTATGTTCTTTATGTCAATGGTTACATGATCCAGAAATAAGTCCACCTCGCTGATCCACTTTTAAGACCATCCGATTCAGTCCACACTTTCCTTTTGTCTTTTTTTTACCTAACTAGTGTGACCACTGATTTAAAGTCAACAACTACCTAGATCTTAAATTTGTTGTTATATGGTTATCATATGTATGAATGATCTAAGGCATTACACTTGATTACACAAGGTGTCAAAACATCTTGTATTTTGAGATATTGTATGAAATAGGGTGAGTAAGTAGATTTTAGAGTGGTTTAATGTTGCTTTTAGCGTATTCATTTTGTGAAGAATAATTTTTTTTGATGGATGAATTATGGGCAACATATAATAATAAATATTGAAATCAGAACACATAGAAATTGATATTAAATTTTTTCAGAAATATGATTCTTCCAATCAGATGTAACATTATAACATACTTTTAAATTGCAGGTTAACAGATACATATTTGTTTGTTGACACAAATTGACTAAAATATACCATTGTCATTAAGTTTGTAAGGAATGATTAGAATATTTACAATTAAGACCACCTCGCAATTAAGACCACTATGATCCAGTTCCGATGATGGTCTTTATTGAGGGTTTTAACTGAACTTTATGACATGTGATCTTGTATAGGGACTTTCTACATCAATGTAGGTTTTAACACGTTTCCAGTGCTTTGATTTACTGAATGTTTGATATATAACGTTATAATAAATATGTTATTAAATCTCTCACTTCTCTCGTTTTCTTCAAGTTGTTTCGGTAAGACATTTAATGTGTTTTATTGATGATAGAACACTTTAGGAAAAATGGTAGGCCATCTTGATTTCGATAAATTACTTGAAAAATAACAATGACATAATCAACTTTCATAATTGAGAATGAAAAGTAATTTTGACGAATGTTTGTGCTTGTGTTTTAATTCACATTCAAATTCTTCTCGTATTATCAGTGTATATTATAGAGTGGCATAGTATTAATTTGTAATGCAGCATCGAATTAATTCGATTAAACGCTTGTAAAGTAAAAATAACAACAAATTTATGTTCATGAATCATTCATTTACACTAATTTTGTTAACATTTCATTGTATCTATTAGTACGTTGTTACAACAAAAGTAGTAAATACACAGAGAAGTTAAATTTTAAACAAAAATCAAAATGTGTTTACAAGGCAGATTGAGTCGAGTTTAAAAGCTTTTAATATAAAGTACGTACATGATTTCATTATAATAAATGCGTCAATAAACAATATAACGTAGAAGCAAGTCCCAAAATTTTTATTAAATTTATTCCAAATGGTTTATCATTTTTGAAAACATTTCATACATTTAAAATTTTTAATATTAACAATTTTTTGTGTGTGATTCAATCTGTCCAGCAAACAAATTTCAAATCTGTGCTTTCCTTTACATGACCTCCTTCAGTATTAGTCGTTAAAATATTTCAAAAGTTGGAGGCACCAGATCACTTTATTTTTAGAAGAACTGTTTTAAGATTATTCCCGAAAAGGTAAACCTTGTTCTGGTCACTAATACGGATTCAACATTACATGTTTTGTTAAAACATTGTTGTACTTATATTTATGTTGCTTTATCATTTGAATTGTTTAAGAAGAGTTTCTTCAAATAAAATTTATTCCAAGTTAACAGTAAGCACATTTACGTAATAACATTGCAAATCTGTTTACGTCGATGACTTTATAACAGCAGTAGCTTTTATACCAAAGCTGTTAGTTCCTTCAATTTTCTCAGATGTAATATTCAATTTTTTCACGTAAAGAATTAATGCTATTTATACAATGAAAAATGGATTTGCTTGGTTTTCATTTCAGTGTTTTTTGTTGTATTTCTTATTTCCAAAATTATCGAATTTCTTTCCAGATAAGTATCCATAACATCATAAAATATAACGAATGGGACATTAAACCTTTCTAAAATTTTAGTAGATTTTGTGTTCGGGTTGATACAATTTTACATTATTTACATCAATTCTATTTTATTGACCTTCTATAATTCTTGCTGTGAATGTTCTTAACTAGAGTACATGCAAAATTGATGCTTAATTGATGTTTACAGACAGTTATGGAAATGGAAATGTCGTGTGAGATAGAAAACATGTTCCGGCCAGACTGACCACGTTTTATTTCTCGAACACATGAGAGCATTCTATATTATAAAAAAAGTTCACTTTAAATAGGGTTATTAATAGCATTCACTTACTTTACAGCTGTATGTAATATAGTAAGACCCATGCATTTATATGTACTTATAAATTGTAAAACATATCTACAACAGATGCTTTATTTATAATTCTTTAAAGGTGTGAATCTCATAAGTTTGTAGAATATTTTAAGCAGAAATATCAAACCATTTTATTACTTAGATGTCAGTTGAATAATATCGTTACGTTTCATTGAGTCGGTAATACGTTTTATACTACTAACTTAGTATCTATTAGCACTTAAAATGCCTCAATGACGGCATTGACTTTCATTTCAAATAATTCAGCATAATAAATGCTTAATTAGACATTAATTTCAGATTATGTTTACACAAATTCTAAATGAAAATGATTTGGGCAAGTTTAATGCACTTCTCCATAATGTTAGACGTTTCATTTGCAACTATCAAACAGATTTATCATTGTTTTGACAATCTGTCAGCTAAATTGAAAATATAGATTTCGCTTGCATTACCAATCTACCATGGATTTTATTTAGCAAGGAACGCATATCAGACACACTGATAAATTAATTTAATTGCTCCTAAATTCTTATTCTAATTGTAAGGGATATTTTGATTATTTTATTCAGGAATCCTGTCTAGTTAGGTTAAGACCGATTCTCTTTAAGAAATAATATAATTATCCTAAACAGTGATTTTATCGCTCAATAACAACACTGTTTGGAGTTCGGATGCGAGGAATTATATCACGAGGGCGATAAAATCACCGTTTTGGATATATTATTTCGATTCCAACACGATATCAACAAATAAATGCTGCCGAATTTGATATTAAATTAAATTGCGCCTGATTTTTTTCCGTACTTATTTTCAACGTGTCGCATTTCTTGTGGTTACGTCACGTGTATTATGATTACGTCACATGTTTAAAAATAGAACGTCAAACTGTGATTTTATAGCATAATAACACACACTTTCGTTTTTTTTTGTTCAATTGGGGAACATGCGGGTCGTGTTAGATTATGTAATAAAATGTATAACACCGGTGTGGATTCTGTAAAATGTCACATTTTGCAGAATTCGGGCATATGACATTTCTGTGTTATGTGCATGCAACAACTAGCCGAAATTTTGTATAAAGTACACGATATTTAATCCATTTTTTTCTGTTTGGAAATTGCAATTCTTGGTGCAAATCTTGTGTACAATTGTTACAGTAGTGTTGCAATACTTTCATTTAGTAAAGAATGGTTTATCGGCCATTCTCAGTTAGAATTTACACCCCTATCAAAATTTAATAAAAAATACAGATTCGCAAAAACGCAAAACTGTTAGTCTTTTTACAAACTTAAACCATCTGTGAAGTTCTACTGAAATTATTTTCAACATCATATAAGTAGTTTTTGTAAATCGGCGGTTTGAAAAGTGTATCCATTTTACCTTTTTAAAATGCCGGAAATGTTCGTGACAAAGTACCTTTTACTCTAAAAAGGGCTGCTTATAATTACATTGATGATATCTTATTGGCATTTACTTTTAAATATCACATGATACATAAATTTTTAATTGTACAATTGATATCACGAATTACTTGACTAATTAAGCTTATATACTTTTTTTAAAAACTCATATGCAAAAAGTGCAAATCAAGATATACTGCTTAACTGTGATTACGATTTGTCTCATTATTATAAGAGCTACGACCCAGTGTAATAAGTATAGTTCTTGGCATAAACAAAAACCGTAGTATCTCTGCTAGCAATTGTATGCGATGTATATGCTTTATTGTTAGGTAAATGATCACCTTGCTAAAATCTAAGTACTATGTAAAGCTAACGAACCTTTCAACCATAAACTCAAACAAAAAAGAAGCCCATTAATATACCCCAAAGCATACATATAGACATCAGACAATGATATTGAGTATAAATTCCATTATCTTTCTTGACTTTATAGTATACTGGTTCACAATTTGTTGTAAAATAAAGCATCGAATAGTATTTAATGTAAAATGATAGTAACTAAAGACATAGCAATACAGCATATCAGTCTAAAACA
Organism: Ruditapes philippinarum; assembly: GCF_026571515.1. Classification (NCBI taxonomy): domain Eukaryota; kingdom Metazoa; phylum Mollusca; class Bivalvia; order Venerida; family Veneridae; genus Ruditapes; species Ruditapes philippinarum. The sequence goes on from NW_026861338.1 coordinate 66,426, forward strand.
ATTGAAACAACAACACCTTAATTAAAAGATAAACATGTATCAAGAAGTAGAACAGTTTACCAGATCAAATACATTGCTGGTGCTAAGATTTTAATCATATATTCACTAACTTTTTCAATTCAGATATGGTATATAAAATAACGAACCTTTCATTGTCAAATCAAAATTTTGATGCTAATATAGATACATTTATATTCAGATATAAAGTTCGGATATAGACATTCGAATACAATTATATTCATTACCTAATGATATCTATTGTAATCTTTTCATTTCTCAAAAATGATAAATGATAAATTGGAATGGCATCTGTAGTAAAACAATTTATAAATGTTTTCTTCAATTTATAACAACTAATTCAATCCAATGAAAACGTGTCAATATGGTAATAATACTAGATCCTACTTTTAAAACAAATAAACATAAGCTTTTTACGAAGAGAAACATTCAGCTAGTATAAAAAATATATTAGCTATATAACGCAAGCATATCAAATTATAAGTTCGGAATCAATTTCTCTAATGATTTGTCGTTATTCAATGAAACTGCCTTTTTGCAACAAACAAAGAATTGACCAATTCAATGCCGTCACCTCCCAATTATTTAAATGACCTCCGCGAATATCTTGTTTCTCTAGGCTTCATAACCTTTTAGGGTGTGTCCTTGGGTTCAGCCATATCTTTTCTTTGCCTACTGGACATTGCAATTTGTCACAAGACAACGAACCTTTCATGGAGTCAAATGTTTATTTTATCATGTTTCCCTCATCATAATAATTTATCTTTATAGAATTGTTTTAAATTCACTTCATATTTTGAATTTATAATCACACAAATATAATGTTTATTTGCTTTTTTATAAAACAAGCTTTTCAGGCGAGTACGAGGTTTATTGTTTACATACATCTTTTTCAGTTGTAACGTCTTGTAAAAATCAGACATTCTTTTGATGTTCTTTTTCTGTATAAACAAGATATACTCACAAGATTTTTCTTAAATAATATTATATACATTACAGGATAAGATATATTATTTTATTCACATAAATTATCATAGGAAAGGTTCGTGACTAATGGTCACGAACCTTTCCTTGTTTGTAATCCGACATGGTATTGGTAAACATCATAAAAATATAAATTCGCTTATTTCATTTGAAAACAATATCGTTTGTGATTCGGTAGGCAATAGAAAATTTTCTTGACATTTAATAATCATGAAAAGTATAAAAATCACTTGCCAAAGGATTTTGATGGGAATTCTCGATCATGTTTATAACATGCGCTGCGAATAATAAGCAACCATTATAGAAAGAGTTGAAACGTTTCAACCCAAATGACATTATAGTACATATGTTTGTTATCCGCAGCCGTTTACAAACAAGCATAGTGTTGGCGGCATCGAGCAAAATATATCACCGCACGAACCTTTCATCACGAACCTTTTCTCAGCATATTTTAGATTCAATAATGTTGTTTAAACAGCAACAAAATGTTTCATTTTTGGCATAAAATACTAATTTTTACGTAACTTAGAACATTTGATGTGCTCGGGGTACATATTGCAGTCATAAACCCTTTAAATCAGGTAACGAACCTTTCAATTTTAACCCAAACCACATCACAACGTTAAATTCTACATAAATAATAAAAAAAATTGTGCACACTATGAACATGGTGATAATATGAAAGTATTATATTGTGATATTAATACAAAAAAGAACATCTAATGTTGTTTCAAGGATAAAAACACTTCACTTGCAATATATGGTTAAAAGGATAACGAACATTTCATACTATCCGGCGACAAACACTAATCCCTTACCATTCTTTATGAGTTATTGTTACTGAGATCTAATTTACAAATTTTTAATCGTGAATTGTTCCAAAATAATACGGCATCAAAGAAAATTTAAACAATACAATTAAAGCATCTAAATACACGCTCACTTTTTATAAATTGGACGGCGACAATCACGAACCTGTCATTTTCGTAACTTTAGATGAATATTATTAAACAATTATTCATGATCAAATGGCGAGTTATTGTGTGTTATTTAAGGTAACATCTACCTTCTTAAACCAGCATAGATTTACAGGCAAATAACCTGCAATAATGAGGATAGACGGTGGCGACAAGTTAAAAAGCAATATTTCAAATATATATTTTTTACTTTAACGAGTTATCACATTTTCACCTTTATACGGTTATGATACCATTGATTATTTTAACACATTACAGTTGATGACCGGGGATAAAGGAAAGGCCATGTTGATGTTACGAACCAAATTTAGTACAGAATTACTTACATTTGTATCATCTTGAACGCATGAACGAAATAAAAAATAATTTTAGTTTTGCATGTACAAATAAAAAATATTTCACGGTGTAGATGAATGACAATAATACCAAAACATAAAAATTGTGTAACAAGAGTGAACGTAGTTTCCGTTAATGACTTGTATACATTTCATTGGTCCTTCGGGATCATTACATTTAGTATTCTATTGGAATAAGCCTAAATTTTCTGAAAGATAACAAATGCCGCATTTTACATTATCTCTCACGAACAGATTTTGGGTTAGTAATTTTCATTTATTTACTTTTGCTTTGAATAATTGATCTTGAGGGATAATTATTTTCCCAAAATATTTATCTTAATCATACTTGACGATTTTCTTTTCTTTACTTTTACCATTTAGAATTACACATTTAAACAAAATTTAAAAAAGTATTAACTATTCTCGATCTTAAATGATATTTTAGGACAGTTTTGCTTATATTTCACCTTTGCAATTGATATACTGGTAGCTTTACTTTTCTTACTAAGTCGCCTGCTTTACATTTGTGATGTACCGGTTCCATAACCCCTTTCTCTTTTTTTAAAAAAAAATTTCCTTTACGTTTAGTCCCCTCAACTCTCTTTTGTTTTATTTGCGTTCTGTCATGGTTTCCAATAATTTATTCATCGGCGAATTACTTGAGCCATCTTTGGCTAAAGTTGCTTTATAGCAATTAATACAGTTATAGTGATTTAGTATTTGGTATAGCAGTCAAAATACTACCTTGTTTACATGCTGCTTCTGGTATGACAAATTCTTTTCGATTCAGTGATTCTTATTCCAGGTGAAGAGCATCTTCTATGCTCTTTAACCATTATTTAAACATTATAAACCCGTGTGCGATCTACAGAACTTAAAAAATTGGTTTCTCAGGACTAATTCGCATTCAAATAGCATGTTTATAAATATGTAGCCATACTCATTTCAAGTTTTACAATTACTCTTTTGTATTATATAACAAGGTTTAACAAACTTACTTATAATTTGTCATTCGGTCTTGTCTTATATGCTATTAAATTGGTCTTAAATAACTTTGTTTTAATAGAAATGCACGTTTCATTTAATTTTGTTGTAGATTACGATAGATGTTCGGGGACTTTACTCTTCCTTTAAGTAAGAGGAATTTTTCCTGCATATCATTCTTTCCATCATATAACACCATCCCAGCATAAAATTTACAAAAGCAATAAAGAGGGAATCAGAACAAAACAAATTCCTTTTCATATAAATGCATAGGAAAACTAACAAATGAATTAATATAAATACTGCTACCATAATATTTATTTGGCATTGGATGTAAATTAATTATGTTTAGATTTACATCGAACACATGTATGAGTTGTAAGCGGCTGGAAATGTAATTCTATTTAAAAGTCAAATACGAGTTTATATAAAATTATTACACACTGCTACCTGTATATTCGAGGATGATCAAAAACATTTTGCCACTGCCTCAGTTACATAACAACCTATCGCAATTTTGTTTTGTTTGTTTGTGCTTTATAGTAATAAACAAAACAGTACCTAACCACTTTAAGGGTTCAACCCACACAAAATGTTCTCGACCTGACGACATAATATATTGTGAGCGACAGTAAAGTTTTAGACATCATTGAACGTTTACGTTCCCCGTGCACATGTGATATTATGCACCGAAACAATAATATGTTACGCAACTATGCGCCGAATCACAGTTTTGCTTGATATTAAAAAATGATTGGCATAAAAAACAAAAACAACGTATAATATGGTTAAAGGTTTGTTGGTTATATGAATCGATTTCGAGAACACGTACGAATGGTTGCAAACGCCAGAATTGTCATTTGCTAAAAATGACTTAGCAGTAAAGAAAAACTATTATGTAATCGGCATGAGAACATGCGTAAACTACCGTTACATGACTTCTTACTGAATGTTTTGATGATGCATTTCACGAATATGTCTCAGATATGGGCATTGTTTTAGTACGCTTAAGTTTTTTCTGAGTAGGGTGGAAAATATGATATTTGTAAGGTAACGTCGTTAAAGTAGTTTGTGATCAGCGCGAGTTTGTTGCCCTTGATGTTCATATATTGGTTGATATACACTTTATTTTACATGACACTTTTAATACACGTGTCCATATTAGAACGACCTTAGTTTTTGCACTGATTCTAGGTCCTATTTATTAGTTATCAGCGCAGTGATAAAACTTTAAACCTTCCTTTGTATAATGCAAAGAATATCTTCATATGTAATTATTTTATTGAATTGAAACATGTTCATAATAACTTGCCAATGTTATGACGTTAGGAAATACAGATACAGATTCTGAGTTGTTAAATTGTACTTCCTGTTAAGTTCAGTTTAAAACAACGCATTCCTTTTAAAATACAAAAAATAAAAATGGCAACAGAATAAAGTGTCCGTAACAAAATATTCAACTAGTATTTTACTGGACGTATCAATAGTGATTTATGCACCAACCAATCTGTAATTTACACAATGAACATTATTTGGTATTTATAAAGAATAGAAAAGAAAGTGAATTTTAAAAGAATTTAAAAAAAAACAACAACAAAAAACACATTTTCTGATAACCGACAATCAAGGTTTAATCGGTGTCAATCTGGTTCATTTTGACGCATGTGTAACCTTCACATTCCCTTATAAGATGAGGGCCAGCGACACAAAATTCGTCCACACTTATCATACCATCATCTGCAAGTAATAAGATTAAAAACTGTTTTGTTAGAAAATTATATTCATGCAGGGAAAGTAAGATATCTGCGTTTTAATTATGTAATAGAACTATTTTATAGGGGGAACATGTCATTTTATTTACAAGCATTGAATTGCCAATGGTTTGTGCATCCTGTCCAAATGTGTAAATCAGGTGTTATATTTCTAAAATTGATCGTTTTATATTATTTATTTTTAGAAAAGAATGTTACAAACTATCTTTAAAGTCCATGAAGGTCATGAGATCTTTTGTTTCTTTTCTGATGCCAAATATGGCTTCTAGTTCCTCTTGTTTGATCATTCCATCACTATCCATGTCATAGGTCTCAAACTTGCATAGGTTCTTTACAGGTATAATGTTCAGTTCAGTTCCAATCTGAGGGAAGAAAACTAGTAGGTATTCACCATACTCCATGAAATACAATATTATCGTTGATTTCCAGACTGGCTGGTGGCATAAATACGCAATGGCATTCATTAATTTTGATTACTTTGTAAACCGATGTTTCTGACATGTTATATATTTTTATGCATTATGCATTTTTATAAGTGACACATATATTTATATCACCAGCCAGTCGGGAAATTAAACGATAATATTATATTTTACGGAGTATAATTATATATTCGATAAGATATAATATTATCTTCAATATATATACCATTTCTCTGTATAAGTTCGTTCCTTAACTTTAAATATTGTATGAACGAATAATAATTCAAAGTAATGATAAAATAAATTGATAGATTATAACAACCTTTTGAAGGAGATCTGTTTCCGTCATGTTTGTTGAATGCATAGATCTCCGTTTCCTATATCTACGAGTACATGGATCTGTTAGACAAGGATAAGTTGGTCCATGAGTTATTCTTCTTCTTCTTTTTCCACAACAGCTTCCAAGCATCATCTGGTTGATGAAGGCAAGGACAAGCAACACAAATTTCACATCCTGTTTAAAATAGCTGAATCTGATTACCTATGATACATGCTAACAAGTAAATGTTTCACCTCGAGCGGACAAAATGTCAAGATAGTGTTTTGCTTTTATCAATGCAAGAATATTTTTTTCCTGTTTCGTTTTATTTAAAAAACATACTTAGATATATCACTGGATTTCAAACATGTTCCTGAAAAAAAACAACAGTTCTATGATATCTAACATACAAAATACATACGATAGAAATATTAAGCATTTTTCTTTAGAAAGTTCTATCAATGATCTGCATTACATGAACGATCCGAATATTGCGAAAAATGTGTTGAAAAGTGCAATTTATTTTATATAAGGATACCATCTACCAAACATTTGAACATCTAATATTGAATAATTGTCCATTAATTGAATCAAATTATTGTCAATTACTTCTTCTACATATCCAAAATTATCAACTCTCTAAATAAAATCCATTTAAACAGAAGAATAATGAACTCTTTATTTTTGTACAAAATTGAAATAACAAACCATACGTTAATTATAAAATTGAATTCTTAAAACTTTAGGTTACAATAACAAAAAAACAAAAAAGTCAACAACAAACAAAAACGCCAAAAACATTGTTGTCACATAAGAACTATCAATACTATCACTTTCATTTACTTAAAATACAGAGCGTTTTTCACTGTATGACACAACTATACAACCCATCAACACTGTTATTATAATACTATATTGTATTGTTATTATAATGATAACGAGTTTATATGCAACAAGAAAAGTAACATATAAACACTGTTTCTATTAATAACAATTTAATTTTGTAAATGAATTCCATGTAAAATTTCAAATCGTGATCACAAACTTTTTATAAATTTTATGATAATATGAAATGTTTGTTAATCTTAAAGTTTAATTAGAGCTATTTATAAAATCTTATAAGCTAATTTAACATTATGTGCATCTATGCTTGGTCAAGTCAGACGTTTATTTAATTATGTTCACGTTCCATCACCTTCGGCATCAAAGTTTTAAATCTCCAAACCAACTCATGAGCAATATACCAACCTATCCAGGTACAATTAGAAACGAAAGAGCAAACTATGGTGAATACGTTTGACCAAGACATACGAGTGAGATGACAATAATAAAAAAAGTACTGCTGTTGTGAATATTATGCAGGCATTTCTAACGATTAGCAATGTTGCAAAGACCTATTATCAATGAATGAAAGAGCATACAGCGATTATTTTGAAGCCAAAAAAGTTAGAAGTGATATTTAATACTTACCATTAGGTTGCTCAAACACTTAAATTGTACTGTATCCTTAGAATTAAAAGTTCTTAAAGACACCGTGATTCAATCTATAATGGAATTGGTTTGGTCCTTTTATAAATCGACATAAGGAAACAAAATAAGGAAACTCTTCTAAATATGTTATTCTAATTTTCCATACACGGAAGAAGGAAAATAAATTATACAGTCTAACCATTGGTGATGAACTTCTTCTTAGATATGTATCAATATTATGTGCATATTTTTGTTTTGTTTTATTATGTTTACATTTCTTAGAGTTCCTTTCTCTATTATAACATTTTTAAGTCTTTTTTACCGAAGATCACTTAATGGTAATCTAACGGTCAATATAAACCATGTATAAAGTTATCTTTAAAAAAATATAAACATGACTTGAATGTTTCTTATAGCTCTTTAAAGTGGCAATGTTTTACTTAAATATAAATTTGTTATCTGATAGATATCATTGAACTGTTTAATTTTGTCAGGAACATGGTCGGAATCCAGTAATTTCACGGCGTCTCAACGCCGTGATATTGTGATGGGAAACTTTCGGTAGCATGGGCAAAAGTCACGTGACAAAATTCCTTTCGATTTCTACAGCCGACATTTTATTGGCTTTTTACGCAATCATTGTACAGCCCATCTCCGTGAAAAGTTACATAGAAACATTTTCCTTTCAAATCATATACATTTGTAGAATCTAAACAGTATTTTTATCAACACGCGAAATATCAGCGTGATATATTTACACAATTCCGCACATCCTTTCGACACACTTGAGAAATTCGCAAGTATTTGTTTGAATACTAAAACCCGGATTTCGAATATCGTTGTGGTCTACATTGATGCCGTATCCATTCGTTCATTCATTTATATATTTTCAAAATTTTCCTACAAGAAGAAAGTTCGCCTGCCAATTAGTATAAGGATAGGTAATGGACTGTTATAAACGATTATCCTATTAATTTTATATATTACGTTTATCTGTTTCATAGAATGGTTGTTTTTACAAGGTGTACCAGTATCCGGATGTTGAAAGCTATCCGATTTTCTGCAAAAACTGCTGTCACATGGCTATGTATTTTTTTATGAATACTTTAACATGAATTTGCATGGCTTAATAAAACTGAGCCTGCAACATTTCTTAATTTTGATGTTTGGGGTGTTCTTTTGGGTTTCAGGTTTTCTCTATTTTAAGGGGAAGTAACTCATGTTTACTAAATTATTTGTTCTTTTCTGTCTATCTTAGGTGAAGTTAGGTATTACTTACTATTTTTGTTTAATAAAATTTACCAGTTGTAAGGTAATCAAAAGCATAGAGGCCATGATGAGTGAATGTTGATATATAATTTTTTACTGGCTTTATATACCTTAGACCAGATTTTTCTAGTTTGTTCAGTTAGCACATATACTATAGGTATTCTGCTAGAGGAATATTCTAATCAATATGTGAAATTATTATTTTCTATGTGTTTGTATGTAAATTGCTCATAAAATAACCTTTGGTAAAAATGAAAAGGTAGAATATTTAAGCTATACATATGGGTGCTCATTTTAAACACTTGATATATATACAGTTAGTTTTATAGTAAAGTCTAATGAGGGACAGTATTTGTTACTGTAAGAGATATGCATTTAATGTTTAGAAACTCACACAAACTTAATCTTAATTATATGATTTTTATTGAGATTTTTTTTTACTTTTATACTATACAATATCATGAACATTATAGTTTTCTTTCTACAAGATTATGAATTCCACCCAAAC
>NW_026861339.1:0-8617 GCF_026571515.1 Ruditapes philippinarum
ACAAAAAAAAAAAATGTGAGTCAGCATTAGTCGTACATTCTTAAATTATATAAGTATAAACATTGATCTTTTTGATACTTTATTAAAAAAAATTAAAATTTTATAAACCGTAGACTATGCTGCTTTCACGTTGAGTTTCAGTTTTGTGTCTAATTAATGTTTACTTCTTTATACATATAATGAGTGTTTACAAAATATTACTTACTTTAGCTAATACATTTAGCTTCCTTTAAAAAAACGGGTTATTGGTATTTTTAACTGTCGTAAATTTAGAAAAAATAGTTAAGAGATCAAACTGTAGAAACAAAAATGTATAAAGTCGACATACGCATGACAAATAAGAGGACAACCATGATCTAACAATCCATCCTTGATCAGCACGTGGCACTCTTGCTCACAGGCTTGTTCCGTTGGATCACTTCCTACTACATCAAGCATGATTTGCACATCACACTTCAAGGTATTCAGGTCAACTGTAAAGATATCCGTTTAAATTATATTGTAATGTAAAAAAAAACGTGTAAAAGTTATAACTTGTCACAAAAGCTTATATTTAATAACCAAAATAGGTTTTACAATTATGTGTTAAATTATTTCTATCCTTAAATGTTTGAAATTCAACATGGCACAAACATTATTGATTTAGATAAAAACAAACGGAATATAAAAATTCTTTGACGAAGTTGCTATGATTTGTAATAGCATATTATCTAGAGTGTTAAAATAATCTTCAAATACGAGGAAAATGATTGATAATAGTGACCATCATTCGGGATGCTGGTACACAGCTCTTTGTCCCCCTCCGAATGCAAGCCGAAAACACGTAACTACATACACTTGTGTCGAACATGTCCACTGTCTTAGGCAGCAATTCGGACTTAAGGAATTGGTAAAGACTTGTTGGTAAAGACGGCACAAAAGTGGTAGGGTGTACTTATCAATATATTTAGTACTTACACAGACTGTCTATAGTAAAGCCACCGATAATGAATCTCTTTGAATCATCTGAAAACAATAAAAATGTGTTATGTTAAATTATCTTCATCAAAAAGTAGTTGTGAATGTGTTTCGAACTGAGTTGATGTAATTTCATAATGAAGTTATACCTTATATGAACACTTATTGATCATATTATTTTCTTTCAGTTACGTGCGACAATTATTAAGTTAAATGTTCCAAATAATACTTGACTGCTTTTACATATGGAAAGTAATTGAATCGTCCAATGTAATCAGAAAAACAATGCAAGTTTATCAGACAAACTGAATAATCATATGTAATCTACATAAAAGTAGCCATCCCGTTATCTCCTAATGAATAGATTCACTTTACTTTAAAATTTGATCATTTAAACGATGTTTATTGGAGTTCATTATAGAAATATTGAAGAAAAAAGAGCTACATACAATATAGAGTCTTGTCGGGGTTGCACATATGTGTAGATTGTTAAAAAGTAATGTTGACACTGCATGGTATTTCTTTATTTGTTGAGTTTGTTTGTGTTTTATTTCCATCGTTAATGTTTTATTTTTAAATCTATTTATCAAGCGGAATTCTCGAAATGGAAATATATACATGAACACGTGTCTATGTAAACATTTATCAAACTGCAAGACTTTTAAAGATACCTAGTGGTGCTGCAAGAGCTATTGGAAGGAGGAGGCAAACCAAGAACAGCTTCATCTTTATACTGCAATTGTCAAAGTAGAACTATTAAGGAATAGATAAAGCTACGTGCTAAAACTTACTATAATACAATTTATATATAATTAGGATAAAATAAGACACCTCGTTTTCGCTTAAACATAAGGATTAATATATCTAACATTTAGATTGTGAAATAAAACACGACTCCTTAGACAAAAACAAAATTGTTTTCATACATTAAGAAATTAATTTGAAACAAATACTTGCAATACTTTTGTATCAGAGACTCCAGTAAATATTGCAGAGTTTGAATAAGTAACTGGCATTATTATAATAAAAATAAAATATATCTGTTAGATCATTTGTATCGGAAACCTTTATAACAAACGATTATCGTTTGTGTACACACAATCTTTTATGAATATCCACTTAAATGTTCTTACCTTTAACTGACGCTACGTGCCTGTGTACAAGTGATTTGAGACACAAGTAAAACTGCCTTTTAAAGGCGAAAAACTTAAGATAACCTAAGATGACATCTTCAAAATTCCATATTTAGACACATAGAATTGTTTTGTAAAATCCTTATCATTAAGGTAAGACGTGTTCCAATTTCTTTACTAATACAGACGTGCTACGACAAATTGAAACACCTAAATTAGAATCGTCAAAAACTAATGATTGCATTAGTTTCATTAAAACAAAAAATATGAAATATTCGACAGCACTATAGACATGCAATATATGTCATTACAATTAAGATTGATTATATAACAGCATAACTTGTCTTGAATGTATGACAGCATAATTAACTTTGAATGTAAAATAAGAATTGAAATTATGGCAGAAACAATTACACTGGATATATGACAGTGAAATAAAAACGTTGGATATATGTCAACACAATCTTCTTTAATTTATATATATGACTGAAAATATGTCATTACCGTTGACCTTGAATATATGATAGAACTATTATTGTTAAGTGAATGTTGACACAGTCGGCAATGCAATTGAGGCGTATAATTAAACAGTGCACTGCCTGAGTGTGTTTTTTCTTTCTTTAAGCTGTGTAATTTCATTTTATTCTTCCGTTCTTGTTTTTGTTCATTACGTATTATGTCATTTAATATATAGACTTCTAGTGTTTTATTTAATTAAATTCATTCTTTTTATCGTCAATACATCCATATTTATGAAAATTTTGAAGTTAACTTGTGTTTACTATGACTTAACACAATGTTAAATTTGCTTTATGCTTTATTTGCACTATATGTTTACTAGAATTATTTTTGTTATTTATTTCATTTTTTTATGTTTTATCCTTGTTAGAGATAGCTCAGACTTAAATGGTCTATAACGTTAGTACAATAAGCCCTCTCGTGTTTATATAAGAGTAACGTCACTTTGATCACACTGTTATCATCATAAGAGACTCTACTTAAATGTTTCCAGACCGCTATTATGACAACAAATATTTACATTACAATACAATAAAATATAAAACAAAATGTTTTTTTTTTGTTTAGTCATTATTTAGTTAAGATTACATATAATGTTACAACAGACAATTTACAAATAATATCATTAAACATATGTGGGTGTATTAGACAATTTGTATAGAACTAGACATGCCACATATATTTCAAAAAGATCAGTTAATAAGAACAATGTGTGTCTAATGTAATGAATTTTTTACTAAATAGCTTTCACGATGGGAACAGTGTAAATCTTAAATAACTGTATATATACAAAGACACGATTTACTCCCTTTTAAGCTATTTTGTGTTGCACGATATTTTTAAGGAATTTCAGTCTATGAAAAATTTTTTTTAAAAAGAACTGGAGGACGGAGGGGATATTTGGAAATTTTCACAAAGGGGTTTTTTGAGTTTAAAAAATTTTACCTATTTTAAAAACTAAAAAGCAAAAACTACAAAGGAAATTTTAAAAGGGGTTTTTAATTTAAAACCTCATTAAGGATAATCCCCAAAAAATGACAAACCCCTTTAGTATTAGGGGGATACAGCTTACAGCAAACACCCAAGAATTTCAAGCAAAAAGGGGGATTTTTAGCAAAAAAAACAAATTGAGTAGGACTTGTGCAAACAAAATTTTTAAGGAAACAAGGTGTGAAGTTTCAATCAAAACCCCCGGGAGTTATGGAGATACTTTTACAAGAAAAAATTACCCAAGTTTTTTCTAAATAAAAAGGGGGCATATTATAAAAAAAGCAAAAATTTTTTTTGTCCTATATTTAAATTTACAAAAAAAGGTTAAGTTTTTTAAATATTCCCTTTATAATTTGAGATAAAAAAATGAGATAAAGCAAAAAAAAACAGGTTTATTGGTTGTCCTCAGTTAATTTTCCCCAAAAACTTTTTAAAATCCTTTTTCTTAGTTTTTAGGAAACTTTTTTAAAAAAAAATTTAAAACAAAGGGGTGACCGTTTTTGTATTTTGGATAGTGACTAAAAAGTTTATTTATCGGTTTTTTGCCCAAAAATAGGGAAAAAATTGGGTTTTTAAAGTCAAGATATTTATTATAATTAAAAAAAAACCCCAAAAAATTAAAAAAAAAACCCTTAAAAATTAAAAAAAAAGGGGGGTAAACAACTTTTTTTACAATTTAATTTTCTTATTAAATTGGGGGTTTATAAAATTAATTTTTTGGGAAATATATTAATTTCCGTTTTCATAAACGTCGACAGGACATTAATGCTTGAAATTTGCCTTCAAGTGCTCAACATTTCGCAGATACGCTCCTTGAAAAAGGTACTGTTATATCTTAGAATTTTTACCGGAAGTCGGCGATTAGCTGTACGAAATTTAAAAAGCGGTATATACAAGTTTCTCGGTAATAATGTTAAATAGTCCTCCCTTTTATGTTCTTGTTTATATAAATAGGATAGTTTGTCCTTTGTAATTTTCCATTCCAATCTGTTATAAATTGATCAACCAGCACTAGTCTTGCTTTATTAGAAAGTGGATATTTTTCATAGTGATATCTCCTTGGTTCAAGAATAGATATGGGAACAAGTATTGTTTGAAATATCTGTTACTGTAAATATTTGAATATAAATTCGAATCATTTGTTATTATAACAATATTCAAAACCCGAATTATTTTCGTACTAATAACAATTTGCAACGGATAACGCCTCAATTTCCCATATAACTCATAAGCGTGGGTACTTTTCCTTGTATTTGTAATTTTTCTTAGAAAATCTAAATGAATTTTTGAAACTGTCGGTTTTAAAATGTTCATTCAACCTAAATCATTGCAGGCACAGTGAGTGGATTTTGGAGGTGTGAAAACCAGTGAAACAAAGTTTTAAAACAAATGTTATTTTAGAAACGAACAATGTATATTGAATTACAACGTAAAGGAATTGACAATCAGAGTGTTTAAATGTTGCTTGCCAATTACTAACTTTGTTCTAAATTGACATGTTAACACTTTTGTATGAAGCACTTTTCTTAAGAGACCGTACGAAAAATAAATGTTGTCTTCATTTGATCAAATATCTTGTTAGCATCGTTGTAATAAGGATATAGATTAGGTTGAACACAAAAAACAACATGATATAAACATAAGCTGTTTTAAGCAAAGGTAGCAATCGCCACTACTGAGATAAGCATTAAAACTGTTTTATAAAGTCAAAATGGTGTTTCAAATACAAATGTTTCATCTACTTCTATAAAGCGCTCGAATAAAAAGGTCAAATATCCAAATAACATCGGTTCCAAAAGGTTATGTCTATCAAAGTGTCACTGTAGAAGTTTTTATTATTTTGCAACTACATTTAAAGGTGATGGTCATTGACACCATTCCCTATATCACAATGGTGTGACTCCACATTCCGTTATCAATTATTACATTTTGATATTAGGAGACAGTAAATTAGTAAACTCATAATAAAATAGAATTTCTTTGCCTTCAATGATCTAAATGAATAATTTAACGGAAATTTTAAAATGAAAGACAGAAACGCAACAGCATAACAGAACTTACACTCGTTCTTATTATGATAATTGTTAATTTGATTTTATTCTACATTTATGAAAACTGCAATTTGCATTTCTTTAATGTATAATGAGACATTTTAAGTGTTACTACTTTTTTAACTTACTGAAACATCAAACTTTATCGTGTAAAAATGGCATGCCGTGTTAAGATAAGCTATTCAAAATGTGTACATTATTCAAAATGTGGACAATTTGTTTCATTTTAGCCACTGTGCTGTTCGAAATTCAGAACATTGTGATAACCTTTTTAATCGAATGACACGTTGACATTACATGGTAAAAATGTAGGAGAGTGTTAACTGTATTGTAGTTCTTTTGACAGATCAATCTTAACCTAACAAAAATTTAGTTCAGTACATCATATTACCGCTACATACGATTTTACGATTAATTTATTTGGTTGAAGCAAACTAGTAGTGCCTAAGGGATTTTCTTTTGAATTTTGAAACATTTTTTAATTAAAAAATGTTAAATCTGTATTAATATAATACACTTTAACTGAACGAGGTTGGAACGTAGTGTATGTGATCACTATCATAACATATGCTGCTTTTATAGACAAGACTGCCTTTGATTTTCTAAATTTTGAAATCATAACAAAATATGATTTTATACTTATTTTTTACTGTTTTATACTTAAAACTAAAATATTAACATGAATGTGTTGTGATCTTGTTTATTTGTTTTGACCCAAATACAGTAATAATTGTAACTGTCTAATCTACGTTCTATAAATGTCGCGACAGTAGGCAGTATTGGACTATGATAACAATTATTTAAAACTTCCTTTTGTCAAAGAGGTAATTCTTTGAAAGGAAGTTCCTTTTGGAAGAAGTTTTGAGAAAAAAGTGATAAGCGTTTAAGAGACGCATATTCTGTTTAAGTCTATTTTAAATGGAATGGCATAGTTATAAATGTTAGAGGGATAAGAGAATGTTAACATGGCCTGCCTATTTTTTGAATAAGTCAAATTGATTTAAAACTTAAAATCATAAAATATTATGAATCAATTTGACAAGAAAATTTACAGAAATATATTTTAATAAATGTAACGAAAATGAGAAATGAAAACAGATAGGACAGAGTGCAATTTTTTTCTAAAACACTCACATGCTTGTCGCAAATAATTTCTAAAAAAATTGTGTTTTTAATGTAAAACCGATGACTAGGGTAAATTTTGGGATTTTCCGGCAAAAAACTCTTTTTTCCCGGGGTTAATTTTTAAAACAAAGGCGGGAAAACATTCAAATAGAAACCCTTTCCGAAATTTTTAATTGTAAATGTTTGTTGGGAACCCCATGAATTGCTGGGGAAACAAAAAATATTCCTTTTTCCCAAGAGAAAATTTTAAACCTTTTAAGAACTTATGAACCCAAGTAAAAAACTGCATCTTTTGTTTTGTACACGAATTTAAAAAGAAAAAAGGTTTAAAAAATTTTTTTTACCCAAAAATAAAAATATTTTGTGAAAAAAAGGTAAATCCGGGGTGTTAAGGGGTTGGGCAAATTTTATGTTTTAAATTTGCGGGCATAATATACAAAAATTTTTAAAAAAGATAAATAGAAAGGAAAAAAGTTTAACCCCTTTCAACTTTAACTGGTTTCTATTTTTTTTGGGTTTAAATTCCACTTTGATTTAAATTTTAACCGGAAAAAAATCCCACTATCCCATTTTAAGGAAAATAAAAAGGGTAGCCACCCCAAAATTTCCAATTTTTTTCCATATACCGGCTTTCAAAAAATTGGAACTATAATTTAAAGGGAATACTTTTAATTCAAATAAAAATCACAATTCTTACTTTTCACCCATTTAAAAAAACGGTGTGGTTAAAATAACTTTTTGAAAAAAAAATAGTCAAAACAGAAGTAAAACTATTAAAATTAAATTTTCCCAATTAAAAAGGGCCAAAAAAGGACCCGTATGGGACCAAAACTTTTAAAAAAACATATAAAAGATAAAAAAATTTAAATTTTTTGGTTGTTTGTTTCTTAAAACAGAAAATTTTTTTAAAATGAAGATTTTTTAGCAAATTTGCTTTTCACCTTCATTCTGGGGCCTTTAACCTTTTTGGGTCCCTTGGGATGTTAATGGGGGGCCCGAAGAACATTTCTTTTTAACCATGTTAACCGACGAATTCGTTTCCTATTTTAACCGATCTATAAATCCCCCCTAATAAATATACTTTTTGATATGATGCACATAAAGACCTTTTTAAAAGCCATATTTTTTTTTACAAATATCAACACTATTTATAATCCTATTATATTTATTATTTTGATGCGGGAAAATTCTTTACAAACCCGTATCGCAAAACTTTAGAAAATTTAATTTTGGAAAACTAGTCTTGCTATCTTTAATATAATGAGAAAAAATCTTTCATTTAAAAAATGTGCATGCCCGGTATATTTTTCCAGAGAAGAAAACATCAAAAGAAAAAAAATCAATGACACGTGCCCTGTTTGGGACGTTTCATAAAGCTGACTCAGGACGTCATTTAAACAAGCTTAATGTAATGGTATTCTAATTAGTTTCGTTATTGATTCAATGTTTTAGTATCAAAACATAACTGTGAAATGGCGCAGCATTAGCAGGTGGAAAGCATGAAACAATTGGTTTATTTATAATAAAAAACAAATAACTTAAACCCGGAAGTACTAAATTAGGTTGTTGTTGTTTGTTTGTTTTTTGATCTCTTTTTTTTTTTTTGTTTCGTGCATTAAAATCTGCGGAAGCCTTGGGACTAATAAAATCCTTCGTCCTGTGGACTCTGACCTCAAAATGCATCCTCGTGCTTCCGCAGATGTTAATGCACGAATAGAAAGGTAAATTAATCTTCTGTAACTGAAAGAGTAATCTACATTTTAAGTACAATTGATATTATTACAATTTTTGGTACTTTCTCATTAATATATAAAGATAAATATAAGGTTTGCATTTTTTAAA
>NW_026861340.1:0-44880 GCF_026571515.1 Ruditapes philippinarum
AAAAACGTAATTAAAATCAAAATGTTGTAAAAAGAACAAAGAATGTGATTTAGACATTGTTTACGAACTTACAATCCACGTAGAAAATATGCAAGGAGTAGCAATATCTGTTAAAGCTACGCAGTAGAAATGTCGTAATGTATAATGCAAAATCACTCATTAATCGCACTTACCATGTTAATGTTTGCTTAAATTCAGAATGTGTTTAACAGCTTAGTAATTATTTCTAAGTTTGGTTCCCTTTAAATATTTTGCCCTTATCTGGAGGCATGCAGCTTTAAGATCAGATATGAAAAGATGACTTTTCTGCTATCATATACAAAGTTTACAAATGATTTTTGTGGCGTGTTATACCGAAAAGGCTGTTTTACATTACAAATATTGATAAAAATATTTTTAAGCATACTCTTAGAGAACCATATTTCCAAATGAAGTCTTTTAGTCCGAATTTGTACTCAAAGACGTCTTTCAAATTTTAATTGACAATATTCAGTTCACGAGGTCGGTATATATTCGCATAAATTCTTTTTTATGTAAGGCCTTAATCCTGTAACTTCGTTACAAATATATTTAGAGGTTTTTTTCCAACATTTGACCTTTGCTGGTTTTATGTTTAACCCAAAAAAAAACAAAAACAAAAAAAACAATTATACCCATCGTATTATCGTATTCCTAAGTGACTGCAAAAAACGTCAACTTGATTTTAATTGTTTCAAAGAAATATTGCCAGGAGTGAGATGTTACTTTTGTTCAAAATTGAACCCCTTTTTCGATAGAAAATGTCATACTATTTTATAAATGTTGACATGTACATGAAGATGTTGTATTGTCTTAACTGTTACCATATTGTAGTAAAGTGATAAATTAAACGCAAACTTTATATCTATATGTGAACATATTTTTTTCATCAAGTCTATAAAATTGTTAATTTTATGCATTTCACATACATTTGAAAATAACGATGTAACAATAGAGATTGCATAAAAATAACATCACTGTATACACTACATAAATGTTTCTGTATATATTGCACAGGATTTTATGGGCATTGATGGTATCCCATTTGAACTGATTGAAATATTTATAAAGCAAACGTAAGTACGATTGAATATCATGATTAAAGTGAAATGTTTGTTATTCTGTTGAAACACAGACTAACACACAAATTTATAAGTAATCGACATAAAAGAAAAGTTTATTATATAAACATAAATGATAATGTTTTGTAAAAACAAGAAAATAAATATAAATTATATTTGATATACTTCATATACCGAGTTAATGACTCAATATAAGGTTTATATTTTATTTTTACGGGGATTTGGGGTGGGAGTGGGTTTTAGGCGTTTATGTTACACTGACACAGTAGAAGTCATTTTGCAATTTTCCAGCTTTACTGGTGGATGAAGACTTTAGTTGCCCTTTTGTGCATTACATCAGACATGAGTGGAGTAGAACCACTAAAATTCTAAGCAAGGTGGATAGCTTATTCAGGAAAAATCCAAAGTTCATAGCGGGATTAAAACCCATAGCGTTGGAGGGTGGGGGCGGGCAAATGGTTTCAAGTAAACGAAACACTGTTTATTATTTTTTTCATTTGAGCAACACTATATTTATGAAGTAACAATATGTCATCATAAAAACAATTACTTTTATGGTTATACATGTCTTGTATCATAGTTTGGGGACCTTTCTGTTGAAAACGTATCAGTGTTAAATCGTATACATATACATGCACCGTGCGTTAACTGGAGTGCAGGTATTAGATACCCGCACTCCAGAGCGTGCCCATTGATTGGCCCATTTCTACTAGGGTTTACTTATTTTGACTGCACAGAAAAGAAAAGCTGCTTATTCAGTAAATTTTTTTCTGGAATTTCATATTGTGACGACAGGGAACGTGTTTTTATGTTTGACTATGATACATAAGAGAAAGAGCATCAAAACACTCGGCAATCTGATTAATACTCGGGGGTACGCCCTTCGTACAAATCAGATAGCCTCGTGTTTCGATGCTCTTTCTAATACCTATAAATCACTTCTAGTATGATTTCAATCAAACTTGAATTTATAAATTGGTAATTTATGCCAATTATCAGTGAACCTGTAAAGAGTAAACCATTAAAAGAAAACATGGTTTATTAACAGACTGTCATTGATTATGAGATCATTTTACATTTAAAGGTATTATGCAAGTAATTGTAATCTATTTACGAATCACAAAAAAGCATACTTAAACACTTCATATTTATAAGATGTTATTGCTGCACTTTTGTTATGCACCTAACATCATTTTCTTTGATTAATTAATCAGTTTATAAAATTAAAAAATATATTTCCTTATTGTTCGTTATTATGATAATAAAAGCATGTTGGTAAATATGAATATATACAAATAATGTTCAGTTATAGCGCTAGAAATTTTCAAGAAATCATTTGCTTTACATGTATATTCGAGAAATAAGTTATTGCTCGATCAGATATGTTGGTCTTATTACATTACTTTTTCAAATTTTACATATTAGTGTTACATATGGGTCTCATATATATGTCATATGATTCTGTAGATTAGGTTTATAAGTGCGTCGACTGAGGAGTGAGGGTTATAAGCTGGACTGACGGCGGGCATTTACTGGAAAATATATATAAAACAATATATATTTTGCAATTATTCAAATGTATTTCTCAATCGAATATACAATTCAATGATAACATGGTAGTCTCCTCGATATTGTCAATGTAAACAATAAACAATATGGCGACGTATATAGTTTACACAAAGACGCATAGAAAAAACATCTTCAAAAGCATTATTTACGAAACAGATTTACATATTAACATACAATATTGTAGAAACATGTATTTCAAACACGATGCTATAAAAATTACCTGGAAAATATATATAAAACAATATATATTTTGCAATTATTCAAATGTATTTCTCAATCGAATATACAAAATACTGTTTCAGGATTTTATTTATATTATCTATAGTAATTGAAGCACCTGTAACATTAGTATGAAAATAAAATGCGCTTACTGCCTCTGAATATAAATATAAAAATAATTGTCATAACATGTTCAATGAATGAACTTGAAAACTCATGGAGGAAATGCAATACTAGTATACTATATATAACCATATTAACCAAGAAAAATCTTTTTCAGTATAACTCGTTTAAAGAGAATAGTTCAGGATCTTGAAACACGCTTAGAGTTAAAAGTACCGACGGAGCAGATGAAGAATCAGACAAAGGCTGGTTACAATCATTTGCATAATTTACAACGGCTCTGTGAAGATGAAGAACGTTTATTGAAAGAATGGCTAAGCGAATTTACAGACAGTGTTTCTTTGTCTCAAGAGAAGATAAAGCAAAGTGAAGAAGCTGAAGATGCGGATATTAAGGGTGACAAAATACAGTTTTCAGGAACTCACCTCACTGGTGACAAAAAGAGAATATATGACGATTTGGGTACATCTAAGATGTTGACACAAGACAAGATAAGACCCTCAGAGATCTATTTAAGGCACGCAAAGGTTATGGCTTTGAAAGAGTATGATGGTATGTATTAAAATGTAGTACAATTTTATATATATATCGATATTGACAAAACGTGTTTTAACAAAAACAAGAGAAAGACTTAACTTTAATATAAACAAGAATGTCGAACGACACATATACCCCCCTTTCTAGCCATTGACTCACATAATTGGTAATTTTATTACAGAAACTTGCCAAAAATGGGTACATGGAAGTGTTCAATTATGGAAAAATCAACGGAAACCATTTTGACATTTTAAGGTCCCTGTGACCTTGACCTTTGACCTAGTGACCCCAAAACCAATAGGAGTCATCTACTAGTGATGACCAATCACTATGTGAAGTATGAAGACTTTGTGATACATACTTTTCAAGATAATCAGCGGAAACCCTTTTGATATTTAAGGCCCCTGTGACCTTGACCTTTGACCTAGTGACCCTAAAATCAATAGGGGTCATCTACTAGCTATGACCAATCACTATGTGAAATATGAAGACTTTGTGATGAATACTTTTCAAGATAATCAGCGAAAACCATTTTGACATTTTAAGGTCCCTGTGACCTTGACCTTTGACCTAGTGACCCCAAAACCAACAGGGGTCATCTACTAGTGATGACCAATCACTATGTGAAGTATGAAGACTTTGTGATACATACTTTTCAAGATAATCAGCGGAAACCATTTTGACATTTAAGGCCCCTGTGACCTTGACCTTTGACCTAGTGACCCCAAGATCAAAAGGGGTCATCTACTAGTTATGACCAATCACTATGTGAAATATGAAGACTTTGTGATAAATACTTTTCAAGATAATCAGCGGAAACCATGTGGTCTACCGACGGACAGACCGACAGACCGACGGACCGACAGACAGACCGACATTAGCAAAACAATATACCCCCTCTTCTTCGAAGGGGGGCATTATAAATAAAATAGTTATAAAATATTCCAAATGTTGCTAAACGCTTCTATACTTCTATACTGTCTATTCAGTCGGTTCGATTGTTTACAATTTGTATGATATTAGAATAATAATTACAGCTTATTTGGTATTATATCTGTACTACAGCACTGGATAAATAAAATATTATATAACGATACAGTGTTTAAATCCGTCAGTGTCATTATTTTAGTCACTAGTATTATGGGAAGCGCATATAGTTTGGACAGCGCCCGTTCTTCCTCTCGTCCGTCTGTCCACACTTTAAGACGATTTATAATTTTGTCAGTTATAGATACATTTTAAGATAAATAATTCTGCAACGATATGAAGTTGATTGAGATTGTAACGCGCATAACGCTGTACCTTGAATATAATGTAACACAACACATTGTAAAAAAAAAACTTGCCGTAAAATCGTACCTGGAGTGGTACCCGGTCAATACTCAACTATGTCATTCCTTGATTGATAGATAAAATATCTATGCGTAATTGTGTTTGACATGATGATGATATGCACAAGAATATATTAAAGTGCATGACTTGTGATGTCATGGCAACCAATTTTGTCACTCCTATATGAATTTAAAAATAATTTGCTTTTAATATGTTAGACATCTTGACACCATGTTGCGCGAGTCAGGTGTCGCGCTCAGAGTTCAAGGTCACATAATATGACGTTTTCATAAAAGTGTACTGATGGTCGTGCCAGATCAGTTATTTTCAGGATTATAATCATTTGGCATAAATGTTCCGGATAATCGGATATCATGACATTGTGTCGCGCGAAAATTTTAGCAATTTTATGCCCAAACAGTTAAAGTAATACATCCAAAGTCTTAATATGACATTGAATAGTTGGGCGTGACTGCTGCATGACTTTGTGTCCATACCATGTGACTTTGCGGGTACAGTACATACAGATTTTTCACCGATTCAGGTATGTTTTCATCAATAACTTTGCTGATACACGGTAAGTTGAAAACCCCTGAATGGTTTTGAGTACAGTTTTGTTTTTATAGGCATGACTGAGAGGAACGGTACACACTCATTTATCATAACAACCGATTTCTAGCAAGTCGACCGTTCTTTTTCAGTTTTCCATAAAAAAAAAGTTAAATCTTACAGATTTACTATGTCAAATTTATCTAGTGAAATGCTTGAAATCGCTTGTGATAAATGAGTGTGTACCGCTCCACTCGGCCCGACTAACTGTACTCGAATGTTCTCAAAAAAACATTCAGTGTTTTTTTTTCAAAATTTTGATTAAAAAAAGCTAATATAATTACGGGTACTCTACGCCTTAAATGAATAAAGTCGGTTTAGTAACAGCAAAGTTATGAATAAAACATACTTGAATCGGGGAAAAATCTTTGTAGTCACGTGGTAGTGCTACGTTGTTTGTTATTCATGAAGGATTTTTGAATGATTTTGGCGCATGTTAAAACAATATTTGAAGACCTAAAATCGAAGTCGCACTTAAACTTGGAATAATTTCACATTGAACTATATTGATTTACATGTCTGATTTACAACCCTGTCAGTTATTGATGGATTCCATAGCTGTGTTTCATTTTAAGACGATTAGAATAAGATCTTCAGCTCAAAGGTCAACGTCACACATGTACGCCAAAAGCATTGATCAAGAA
The DNA here is from genome assembly GCF_026571515.1 of Ruditapes philippinarum. Lineage (NCBI taxonomy): Eukaryota > Metazoa > Mollusca > Bivalvia > Venerida > Veneridae > Ruditapes > Ruditapes philippinarum. Next base: position 6,134 of record NW_026861340.1, read on the forward strand.
GACCTTTCACGAGCAATTGCAAGTTTGACAATAAAAAGGTGATAGTAAAACATGTACTTGGATTTAAAACAGTTAATCAGTTGTTGAGTATGGAAATGGTTTCTCAATTCATCAAATATTCACGGAAACCTCTGGAATGAATTGAGTTAACTTGGAAAAAAGAAACTGTTCCGTTTCTTGAAGTCAAAGGTAATGTTCTTTTACTTTAGATAAGCATCCGGGGGCAAATTTATGTTTATGATATGTGTTGTTGTTTTGTTAATTTACAGAGAAAACACAGCAAGCCTTGACACAAATGCTCCGACCAGGTCCTGCATTGCTAATTGAAAGTACCGACCAAAAATTTGATGAACAGACAATTAAATCTCACCACAATATATTGGTTTCCGATCACCTTTTTGAGGTTAGTTGCCTGATGTTTTGTATGATATGATGATGTAATATTTTATGATATTATAATTAGAATTGAAAATGAGTTGATTCTTGCGTTCTATTATTAACAATTAACAATTTCTAAACAATATCTGAAAGAATATCAAATTCAATTTGAACTTCAATCATAAATGACATTGACTTCAATTGTCAATTTTGTGTAAGTTATGAATGAACTTTCTCCATATTTAGGCACACTAACTCACCAGAGAAGACATTAAGGTAGATAGAATTGTACATGACCTTGACCGACTCCTTAACATATCGACCCCTTGACATCTCGACTCCTAAGTCACTTCGACCCATGACACTTAGACCCTTTAGAGACTTAGACCCTGAATTGACTTGACATTTCGACCCACTTATTCATTAAAGAAAATGAAGACGTTACTTTCGAGAAAAAAATAGAATGTGAATAAAGACGTATTAGATTTTATAAGAAAAAATGTGTCTTTATAAGTTTGATTAATATACATAATTAAATAGATATAGTGAATTATAAGTGAAATCATATTGAGCCGTTATTTGTTATTCGTATCATTCTTCAACTCAAGAATTTTATTCAAGGAACAGAAACACATTCAAACAGAAAATATATTAAGTATATTTGTATACATATTATCATCGGTAATTAATATAAACATTTCAAACCTTTTATTTTTTAATTGTAATTCACTTTTTTCTAAACAAATATTGTCAAAATCTCCATGTGCACTTCAAATAACAGGAAATCTTAAGTTTATTGGTTCTTATACTATATTTTAATAAAACAAATCATGACGAGTATTGATATACATAAAAAAGGTATTCTATTAGAAACTGAATGTCTAACATCATGTTTTAATACATATTGTTTTGCCTCAGATCTTTATGAACTTGATGTGAAAGTTATAAAATGGTCATACGAAATGCGCTTGTAAGTAAAAAAGATATTAAAAATATGAAATCCATTTCTGGCACTGAATCCAGGTACAAAATCAAAATAACACTAATACCATATACCAGTACAGTATATATCTATCTCGTGTTTTATTTGACCACCAACATTTAATGTTTGGCAATGAATATGTAATTATATGGTAACAAAATAGTGAATTAAATGCATCGCACAACAATGCATTTCCCATTTAGAAAACCCCGTCAAAAATGTAATGCAACTACTGTTTATTTAGCACTGTAACACTTTGGTGATTGGTAGGATGATTTAAACAGGTGTTAAATACAGATAATTAAATTACCAATGACAAGTGTCTGATGTTTATTTGGCACGCATTTTCACAAGTGAAAACATAGAGATTGTTTTGAAATAACACCGAATAATTGATTGATTGGTATTTTCGTTTTTATTCATAATGTTAATATATATTAAGCATTTTGCTCGAACTTTTCGGCCCGTTCTATTAGTCTTCGAATATGGACTTCGAACACAATAGACTTGACGGATACGGTATTTCGGTCTAACCTACTCTAAAAAACTTAACACAAAATAAACAGTTATTGAATACTGGGAGTTGTTAACTAAATTTATTCCAATATATCGAGTAAATGTCTAACTACATTTGGTACATTGGTAGTAATGATATATAAGTAGACAGTACATTATTTATGTTCTTATAATTATGGTTGGGCTGCAGAAACCGAAAATACAAAATGCCTACCTGTTGACATTAATTCGGATTTGTTCATAAGTCTACATCAGTGGGCATTTGTGAATCGATTATGATTCTTAGACATATTTTCAATCATAGTTCTTTGGACGAAATAGACTTTATTTTCCTTTGGATGTCAAATATATACATTTGTTGTACATTATCAAAGACTAACCCTCTGTTTTTGTTTACATTTATAACTAAGTGGTAAAACTACGTCCAATCCGTATTAATTTCGAGGTTATTATTGAAATAAGCCGAGATGTTCCGATTGATATTGATCTAAATCTACTTTTTGCATTTTTATTTGGTGGGTTCACCTTTAACTACTCAAAGCATAGATGAGGATTAGAATTTAAGATTTAGCTTGTGTAAAAACATTTGCTGATATTGTCTTTTTGACTTTTTGTGCGGTTTTATATCAAACAAACACAGTAAATGGCAACAAGTTTTGAAGTCAGCGACCGTAACCACAGATGCCATCTTTATTGTCTGATTTGTTAAGATCAACAAATTCAAAATTATGTTATACTATTCTTCACTATATAAAAAAAGATTTTTTCTGTCAAAAGAAAGTATTTAGATTCCACCTTTCATATTCAGATTATTTAATTGTTTACCAAAGAACTGAATTGTCTGTTCTATAACCTGAAGTTATATTGGAATACTTTCAATCAATATAATTATCTTTAATTAGTTATTATAATAATTTTCAAAATATACTGATGGGTAAATAAAAATATTCAAATCTCTGCAAATCATCCCATTATTAGAACCAATGCATTTTATCCCGAGCGATTCAGGGCTTTATTAGTAAAATTAAAACAAAGAAGAAAAATAACAAATACTAAAGAAGCATTGTTGCAACCACTATTTGTTGCAACCACTATTAAAATAAAACCACTATTGAAATAAATTACTTCAATAGTGGTTCGGAATGCATTTCATTAGAAAAATCACTTTGCAACCACTATTGAAATAAAACCACTATTGAAATAAATTATTTCAATAGTGGTTGGGGATTATTTCATTTGAAGAATCACTTTGCAACCACTATTGAAATACAACTACTATCGAAGTAATTATATCAATAGTAGTTGGGGATGCATTTCATTTTAAGAGTCACTTTACAGACACTTTTAAAGACTAATGTTTCATTTTTTTTTTATTGTAGACGAGAATGAACTTTTTAGAAATATTACTTTGTTATTACTATTGTAACGCAAGAAACACTTTATCTAACGAACAATATCAGATATAAAAAGCGGGTATTATACTTGCATATTTTACGGTATTAATAATCAAGACTTAAAGGAAATATGGTATAATGTTACAATTTTCACGGGTGTGCAAAAATATATAACCAATTCACGCAAATTAAAATGCAAATAAAAGGTATTAAATACTTATATTTTACAGTAATTATAACCGAGACTATGAATTTAACGTACCTCTTTTCGGATTTTTTACTGTTGTGCAGAAATAAAAAAAATCTCATAGAATGATGTATAGAATTGTTTTCATATTCTTTTCTTTACCTTTTTCTTTCTATTGATATATAATGTGACAATCGTAAATTATTTGTACAAGAATTAACACATTGGAAATTACCGGAACTTCAACTCAAACCCCCTGTATATTAAAATAAATCAATTAAGGATACATGTAATTATAAACATCACTATTAAGATAAATTATTAGCTCGACTTTTCTATGAAAAGGGGAGCTATCCTACTCGCCCCGGCGTCGGCGTTGGCGTCACACCTTGGTTAAGTTTTTCGTACCACCCCACTTTATTTCAGAAGTATTACAAGTATGGCTTTGAAACTTACCATACTTGTTCACCATCATAACCTCCATCTACAGACAAGAGTACATAACTCTGTCAAGGTTTTTGACAGAATTATGGCCCTTTTTTGACTTAGAAAGTGTATTGAGCTTGGTTAAGTTTTTTGTACCACCTCACTTTATTTCAAAACCATTGGAGGTATTGCTTTGAAACTGACCATACTTGTTTACCATCACGACCTTCATCAACAGACAAGAGGACATAACTCTGTCAAGGTTTTTGACAGAATTATGCCCCTTTTTGACTTAGAAAATACATTGAATATGGGTAAAATCCACTTATTGCCTTAACCCTTTGAGATATTGCTTTGAAACTTTTAATGCTATTTCACATCATTACCCCCATCTGTACGCAAGAGAAGGTAACTCTGTCAAGGATTTGTTTTAAAAATTAAGGCCTTTTATCGACTTAGAATCTTGGTTAAGTTTTTAGTACCAGTCCACTTTTTGACTGAACTGTTTGAGATATTAATTTGAAAGTTGGAATACTTGTTTACAATCATGATTCCCAAATTTATTTAAGGCTCAACTCAGTTTTTTTTTCTTTCTTACCAGCCCTCTTTTGACTTAAACATTTCAAACTTTGCTGCAGTGTTCAAGGGTATCACACAATTCAGTAAAATAATTCTTCACTAAATATCTTAATGCTCATGGCCATTGTTCACTTTAAAAATACAGAGATTCTTGTATTGCCTTTTACTGCAAAAACTTTTTTTTTTGGCAAGCAATAAAAAAGTCGAGCGCGCTGTCTTACGGACAGCTCTTGTTTCAATAGTGGTTAGTGATGAATTTTATTACGACCACTATTGAAATAAATTATTTCAATAGCGGTTAGTGATGAATTTTATTACGTCACCACTATTGAAATAAATTATTAGTCCCCTACCGGTTTACCGGAGGGGACTTTAGGTTTACCCTCCGTCCGTCTGTCTGTCCGTCCGTCCGTCCGTCCGTCAGTCCGTCCGTCCGTCCGTCCACAAAACTGGATCCCGCGATCACGAAAAAAGTACTGAAAATATTTTAATGAAACTTGATATATGGATAGATGGCAGTATGGAGATTATGCACGTCTTTTTCTTTTCTTCCTATGTTGAAAATTCTGGTTGCTATGGCAACAAATAGACTGAAAATATGGCAAATTTTACACATAACCTGGATCCCGCGATAACGCAAAAAGTACTGAAAATATTTTTATGAAACTTAATATATGGATAGATGGCATTATGGAGATTATGCACGTCTTTTCTTTTTTTCCTATACTAAAAATTGTGGTTGCTATGGCAACAAATAGACTGAAAATATGGCAAATTTCACACATAACCTGGATCCAGTGATAACGCAAAAAGTGTTGAAAATATTTTTATGAAACTTGACATATGGGTAGATGGCAGTATGGAAATTATGAACATCCTTTTCTTATCTGCTTATGTTGGAAATTCTGGTTGCTATGGCAACAAATAGACTGAATTTAAAGATTTCTGATTCTAGTTTTTAAGTTTTTTCACTATAAGTTCTTTATTTCATAAGGTATTTTCTTCAAACTTTAAATATAAGTTGCTAGACATCAACCACATCATATGTGACAAGGTTTACAACTCTAGGACAAAATTTGTCAGAATTATCTGCCTTGAACTTAAAATTTTAATGAAAAATATTGTTTTTTTTTAAATAAATTCTTCTTTTCTGAATGTATCTACTTCAATCTTCTTATAAATGTTTCTTATTATCACTCAACTTTTGTGAGAAAGTTCAATACTCTAGCAAAACTATTTCCAGAATTATGCCCCTTTTGAACTTGAACTTTGAGAAATTGGTAATTTTTACTAATCATGATAGGATTTTCTTCAAACTCCCACATCATAATAATAATTATGACAAGGTTTATAAATCTAGCATCTATATTTCCAGAATAATCTCCTCCTTAAACTTTTAATTTTTCCTATTCGTTCTTTTAACTTTCATTTACTTCAAATTCAAAATAAACATTCATTATTCATACCTTCATTACTAATTGTTCTTTGTTACACTCACATCATGTATGACATCTTGCATCTTTATTTCAAGAGTTATCTCCTTTTTAAAAATTTTGCTTTTAAAAAATGTTATATTTTGATAACAGGGATGGTAAGAAAATAACTTTAGAGTGTCCTTCAGTCTGTCTGTCTGTCTGTCTGTCTGTCTGTCTGTACATAATAACTGTTTCCTGTGATCACTTTTAAAAAACTTTTTTAACAAATTTACTTAAAATAGAAACATAAGTGAATGGCCAATGGCCCTTCAGAATGTTGCTGGGGTTCTAACCGGTAGGGGACTTATGGATTGCTTGCAATACTATGATAATTGCTTGTTTCAATAGTGGTTGATGATGAAGTTTATTACGACCACTATTGAAATAAATTACTTCAATAGTGGTGGGTTATGAAGCTTATTATGAGAAATAATTTGCAACCACTATTGAAATAATTTATTTCAATAGTGGTTTTATTTCAATAGTGGTTGCAACAAAGCATATTGACGTTTAACTATATGTTTCAGGGATTTTTTGGCTTATTTTATAGCCGCTATTGGGTCATATTCCCAATTGAAAATACTATATTATTTTCCCAATCCACAGTAACCAATTCCCAATTGAAAGCTACAAAATAAAAAAAATGAATAAAAATTCTAAAATCTTTGCAAATAAGGGCTTCTTCACTATAATAGTGCTTAAATTTTTGAAGATGCCATCATAGACAGTAATTGTTTGCATCCATTTACTCACCGCAAAATTTCAATTATGTATTTTTTCCTAATATTTAACAAAACACCGCTGAAATTCCCAATTCCATGGGTGTGGGTCGTGTTCCCAAAATCCTGGAAAAAATCCCTGCTGTTTTGAAGAAATTTCATCCACACATCGATCGAATGCAGCTTTTATTTGTATAAATAATATGTTTTCTGACATTTCTACTTTAGTTAATATTCATAAGATATGTGTATTATCTTACTTCAGCGTGATTCAAATATTGTGGAAGACATTAAGGCGTTCTTGTCAGAGTTAACGTCACATTTTGAAACAAAACTGATTAAGGATCCTAAACTACAAAGCAAAATAGAACAAGCATCAAGTGTATCCCTAGAGCAGCCAAGTGAAGATGAACTGAAACGTAGTATGCCTCTTAAACTACATAAGGAAAAGGATCAAGAAGAGAGCGGACCTATTAAAGTTCAAGACGAATATATTTCGACGTCTTCACAATTACCTATCAAAGTTCAAGAAAGTGCGTCTTTACAACTACGAGGTAAAATTTTGTTGATTTATAATCTATTCAACAGCTTTCAAATTAAAAGTGATTTTATTATCAATTTTTATGGGGTACATTATTTTGGTCTTTACAATCGTTTCAATAGAATTGTTTAAAACAATATTTTGATTTATTTGTTAAACATTTTGTGTCCGTAACTTATTGTTTGTCTTTATATTATAGAGTTATTAAGGTCATTCTTAACTTTTTTAAGTTTAACATATTTTATAAAAAAGTATTTTACTATATTTAAAAACTCAATTAAAATATTTATTAAAACATTTTTTATCATATTTATATTTATTGGGCGGTAAAAAAAAAAAAAAGAATTGGTTGTAAAAAGATTAGGTTTCGTTTCTGGATTTTTTAATTCAGAAAAAAGAGGTCAATTTTTTTTATTCACCAAAATATTATTTTAAATTGCATTTAGTTCAATAATTCAAATCGATCAAAATGGGTCATTTTTAAATGTTTTTTAGTTATAGCGCCACTTTTTCTATTAATACAAGATTGCAACTTTAAGCCATTTATTGTTTTTAATTTTTTGCTTATTTTTTTTTTTTTAATTTTTTTTTAATTTTATTGTAACGGTATTATTTCTTTCTTGAAATTTAGTATACACGAATGTTATTAAGTTGTATTGTGATCACACGAAAGCATTTCCTTCTTAACAGCATACATTTTCTTTTTTTCAATAGATTTTTTAAAAGGTTTTCCCCCTAGGGGCCACTTTTTTATTAAGTTATTCTTTTTGTGAAATTTAAATTTTAAAATAATTTTTTTTTTTAAATTTATTTTCAAAAATAATTTTTATTTTAACAACGGGTTATAGTACAAATTTTTTTATTTTTAAATTTTTTAAAATTTTAAAAACCCTATTTTTACTTTTTCCTCCTTAACCCCAGCACCTTTTGTAACTTTTTTTTTGTTTTAGAAAATACGAGTATCCCTATCATTTAATAAAAGAAAAAAGAGAATCTTAAACTTTAAGTGTATTATTGCAATGATAACACTATGACCTTCGGATTGATGTAATTAATATGCAGGACAATGCGCTTCTAGCGTAATCTTTTTTTTTCTTTTTCAAAATTCTTAAGCTTTGAAGTTGTATATTATAGGTGAACGTATAACATTGTGGTGTATTCAACGGATACAAGATCATTTCGAGTGCATAACGGTCCAACTGAAACGGATAAGATTGTCTCTCTCTCGAGTGTACAAGAGTTTAAATTACATTGAAAATGAAAATAAAAATACCACCCGAAAATCCTTGGATCTTCCAACTTTAACAAAGGTTCGGTTTATTTTGACGAAGCATTTTACATGTCGATACAATATTATTAAACATTTTTTATACAGCAGAGTTGTGTTTTTATTAAATATATTGTTATATTATCCTGCTGCTGCAACATTCTTATAAAGTATGATTATTTGTGTAATATTCCCTGACATGTAATTGTATTAATATAATGATATGTATATATCTATGAATACGTATATGTATACTTTTCCCCCTGACATACGAGTACATATTTGTTATATCTGCTAGCATCAGTAATCGATTATTGCATTTTGAAAAATTTACCAATATTTGGAAATGTGAGAAAGTCTTAATGCTCACTTCCATAGCCTAGCACGCGTGTTCTCTAACTTGTTTTCAATGGATAAAAGATGTTTGTTGTATTTTCAAAGTAATCTTATTATTTACATTTTTTTGTTAAAAAAGTAGCAAATATAATTTCTTGAGATACATTTCATGTAATGCGTGATCATCGCATTGTTGTCAATTTCAGGAATGGTCTCACGTTAAACAGCTTGCACAGGATTGCAAAAATTCAAATGATATGATAGACTATACACACAGTCTGTCTATATGGTCTAGACATCGGCTAGATCATGAAAGAGTGGAAAGGTTAAGAGAGATATTAAAAGAGTTGGAAACAAAAATATGATCGATTCATTTTAACAAGAAAGAAAAAGAAAGGAATAACACTGTTCTCTAAAAAGTACCAATTTAAAACACAAATAAGACATTTGTACTTGTAAGTGTTAATAGCGAACTCTAAGGCTTGTTTTATAATCAAGCTTCAAATTAAATATGATAACACATTCAGACCAGGTTAAAAATTGCATACTTACATATTATTTGTATTCAGAAACTTTCTAATAATAACACTTCTTACATACAAAAACTATAAATTATTTTGTTCAGATATAAAATGTTAAGCTACTTGTAGCTTTGATAAAATTATGATTGAAAGCTTTGTATATATTTGCATTGCTTTATATGAATTATGAATAAATGATAATATATTTGTACGAGTAAAGGATAATGGTTGCTCACTTACTTGTTGTAGTTTTTTGATACGTTTGTCATAATGCACCTTTGTTATGATAATATAATGTATAACACTATCATTTTTGAATGAGTTGCATATATGATGTTGTCTGGATTTGTTTTATTTGTATCAATTTGTTAAATATTAATCAGAAAATGTATTCTTCTTAAGATAGATGAGATAATGCCTCAAATGGGCGCAAATTATTGAAACGCTTGAAATATGATGTAAGAATAACGCCAAGTAACATATACGTAACATCAATGTAACAAATATGAGAGCTCTAACACTTAATATGACACATATCTATAATGAGATTATATCCTTTAAAATAATTATTCAAATAATTATTGTTTCAGTTGGTTGTCCTTAATCACAGACATGATAATTTGGTTTGTAGCAGCCGTAGGTAAACAAGCCTCCGTTAAATTTCGCTTGATTTTAATTTAGAAACGCTTAAATAGAAAAAATATGTATAAATGCTTTGCTAATAACATTTGACCATCGGAGTCCCATATATGAGTTTTAAACATTTCATTACGGAAGAAATGAAGTATGTTTATACAATTTGCGATTCAGATCCATAATGGTTTTATTGATCTTTTTCTCATTTATATTATTCATTAATAACAATACAGCTATTTACATTTACATTACAGTCATATTTTTACGATAAAATACCAACACATATGCTACAATGAAATCCATATTAATGTACCACCTGTGCATACATTGCAAATACCTCATACATCATACATTCAAAATCATTGAATAAAAGAGAAAAATAGCAAGTACATAGGGAAACAAGGAAACAAAACATACACATACAAATCCATTATAAACTCTTTTTATTAGTTTTATAATGGTTTTAAATTACATTGTTTTATTGGTATCATCATTGTGTTTATGTGTAAAAGTGTTACAGTTACTTCATTTTTGTTTGTGTTATTTGACTTTGCTATTTAACAATGCAATAACTTCTTTAATTTCTATTCTTTATAGCATAAAGTTATATTTCATGAAAATAATCATATTATTTCGCTACTTTACAGTTTATATTTAATCAAGGAATTAATATTGGTACTTTTATATTATATGCTTAAAATATAAAACATACTGAATTCTTCTCAGTTCTCACTTCACTTTGTTAACTATGATTAAAATTCAAAGAGATGCTCAAATGGAAAAGCAATTTGATTAAACTTCATTGATATAATTGAAACTGTGTTTTGTATTGATTTTTCATACTAAGTCTTGCCGTTACTATGTTTTCTTATTAGCGTTTGCATATCCTGCAGGGCAGCGAAAGAATAATCCGAATTTTTAAAAAATAACTTCAAAAATGTAGTTGATTAAGAAACTTAAGTTATGACAAAAGCAATCCTTTTGACGTGGCGGCATAGCCGAATAGTTAACACGTCGAACTAGTAATCTTTTGACAGCTAGCCGCATGGGTTCAAACCCTGCCAGGGCAAGTAGTTGATTCCTTGAACAAGAAACTTTACACTTCTTGCTCACTACTGGTTGGTTCCAGAAACGGATTCGAAAGTGTGTCTTTTAGCTTATAGCTTCCTACACAATCGAACTAACATTAATAATTAGATAAGAATAAGAATAAACCAATTCTTTTGACGTTCTGACATGCAGCCTTTATATATAAATTTAAGAAGTCGTCTAACGATTTTCGTTAAGAAGTGTAAGATAGAGAAGTAAGAACCTTAAAAATAGCCGTGTCATAGCAAGTACAAAAGTAAATGGTACAGATTCGGAACAAATGTAAATTCTTCACGTGTCACTGTTAAGCACTGTTTTAATGAAACCAATGAATAATTGTTTTTAGATAAATAAGAAGAAACACCAAAACCAGTTGAAAAGGTTAAAATAGTTTTATATTAGTTGATGCCTACTGTATGACTTTGTTTTGTAAGGGTTGCTACCAGTTATGTAGGTGCGGCCTCAAACCGGAAGTGACGTTCATATATCCATATGAAAGATATTGATAAGAACGATAAAGTGCAGTTTTTCTCGCAACATGATTTACATTTAAGTACATGTTATGGATGAACTTACTGCAAAATGCGCTGAGGGTGATCCGTTTGTAGTCAACATTATATGTTTGAACCACAACCACCGACATAATCACGTTTTAGACGATCTCGACATCCCTAGCCCTTGTGCAGAATAAATGGTCAACCAATGAAATGAATAGACTTATGGAAAAGAAACAGTAAACAAAATTTACATTTTTTGCATCCAACAAAAAAAACCTCTCAACTTTTCTTCAAATAAATATATCTTTTAAAACATTAACTAACCGAATCCAAGGATTTATCCGATATACAAGTTTTTTTTAAAATGTCACAGTGCAGTGATTTAGTTATAAGTACGAAAGTCATCGTATACACGGTTTTCATCGAATTTGAGTGTAGGTCTTAAATTGTATGAAACCAATTTATAATGACTCTGGAGTAGAAGCGATTTGAAATTACATTCTATATCACGTGTCAACCCAGTTTGCAGTTTTTTTACAAGGAGTAGCAAATGAGAAACAAAATGTTTGTAACATTGATGAATTAACATAAGAAAATATATGAAATCATTATGATTTTCATTCAGATTTGATGATTTCCTAAAATTCCATTGACCTTTGCCGATGTGGTTATTGCAGGTCTATTTTTTTTAAATTATCAACCATGAATAAAGGAATTATCTTTCGGAAAATAACTTGTTGGATTGCAAAAATAAATGTTGGACAGTTGATGCCCCTAAGTTAGTTGACACCAAAACTTGTCAAAACATTATATCAAATGTAAAATTGCTTAAAACATATTAGCATAAGGAGGACAGAACTTTTGTTTGAACGTTCTTAAAATCACAGCGAGATAATTGTAATAGAATGGTAAGAAAAACGTAAGACCGTTTCTTTTAGATTAATAAAAGTAAGCAGTGGACTAAATTTAAAAGTTAATTGAATAGAGCCAATTTTAGTAAAATCTGAAAATATATTTTTTGTGTTTTTTGTTTTTTAGTGGTGAGAATGTGATACGTATGAAGCCCCCCAAAAAAATACAGAAAACACCTGGGAATTAGAAGTTAGATTGGGTTGTGTGTGCAATGAATTACTAATAAATACAGATCAGAAGGATCCCTTTAGGTTGGGATAATGTCATTTATATTATTCATATACACAGCAGCGGCAAATTGTAGTATTATTTCTTGTAAAAAATGAATGGTTCTTGCACTAGGCAAATTATAGTAGACGAATGATTATGTTAACACCTTCAAAATGTATCAATAGTAAGTAGGCTGTAAACCCCGCCACGACATTTAATGAGAAACAATCAAAGGGAAAAGATGAATCAATATGTAAATTTAGTTTTTGTTCTAGCATGAGTAATTATTTGCTATATTCAAATCCATGTCTAAAAACATGGGTCAATGTACAGATATAAATTCCAAACATACGCAATGGAAGGATGGACAATACGGTTCATTATCACGTATTGTAAAAACTATATTAACATATATGTTAATATGTGATATATTCTAATATGTTGCTGATATGTAACTGAATAACAAAATACAACGAAATAAAAAAACTGCTTCATCAGCATCACCAGCAGGAACATCAACAACTAGAGCTATTTAAAAGGTGATTCATACCCGCGCCAGCAACCTTTAATCTTTTGAAAAAAAGGTGGTCTGAAGTAAAAATTTTACTCGACCTTTATTCTATGATGTTTCATCTATGTACAAATAATCATTACAAATAATAATCCTCTAGATACAATTTTTTTATCTTTAGTAACAGTGACCTTGACCTTAAAACTTGGGGGTCCAACAACAATCTAAAGCCAGGTCTCTTCATAACCTTGCTCAACGCCAAGTATTATTACAACATCACATTCAACACTCTAGTTCTTGTCCACAAACCATTTTTCTATTTTTAGTAACAGTGACATTGACTTGAACTAACGAGGTGAAATGAAAAGAAATCCCAAGCATGATATTTACACATTAGTCTGCTGTTTGACTACACTACTTTATAGCTAACTGTTGTTAACAATTTGGAACCCATTTTCTTTTAATAGTGAACGTGGCATTAAATTTGACTATAAGGTGCCCAAATGCAATCACAACTCGGATTTTTATATAAGCTTGCTATATGGTAAGTTTGATTACAGTATCAGATTGCTAACTTTTGCTTTTGTGTGGAAACTAGTTTTCTATTTTTTAGTAACTGTTGCAATGATTTTGACCCCAGGGGATCAGAAAGCAATTCCAACCAGGGTCTTTATATAAGCTATTTTGCTAACACTAGTCATTGCCCGTTAACAGTTTTTCTATTTTTATTAGCAGTGACATTGTCCCCAGGGGGTCCTAAAGCAATTCCCACCAGGGATTTAACATGCGGTTGTTATATAACATGTTTGATTAAAAAAACTAATTACAAACTCTAGTTATCGTCCGGAAACAATGATGTGGACCTACTGACCGACAAGCTGACTTCTATTTACCCCCTTTACTTCGTTTGGAGAGGGTGGGGCATATAATAACAACATAAACAAATTAGTTGCCACTAAAATATATCTTTACACATAGAACTACAATGTGTTTCGTATAATTATTCCATTTACACTTTTTTACAAGACTACGTTTTATTATAAATCAGTGTGATTTTAAGGAATAATTTTTAGATCTAGACAATCAATGAAGATGTTATCAAGGTACTTATTATTGACGATACGGTAACACGTACAATTATGGCCGTTTGTAACATAGAATTTCCATGTTGTTTTATGTATTTAATTTACATGCCTTTTGTTTATAAACAGAATGAATGTCCCGGAACAAAATATTCTGCTGATAATTGTAGTAGCCTATGGTAAGTTTTGCGACGACTTCACGCTAGCCCTATTTGCTTTTAATTAAATATACTCAAACGTTTCTTTCATTCTATGTATTCCGTATAGTAACAATAAAATATCAAATAGATAATAATTTTAAAATCCACACACTTGATACGATATAATGGTGTGCAACCTACACAGTACGTTGAAGTAACATTATATTTAGTATTGTTTAACCGAAATCGTATCCGTATGCAAAATGGCGGTATTAGTACAACGCAATTTTGAAATGAAAACAAAGCCCGGAGTATACATCAGTCAGTGACAATTAATCGACGTAAATAATTTAACCAGTTTCAGGTAAAATCTAACTTATTTCGTTTTATACTTTCGGCAATTACTTTTATCATTTGTTTAAAATATTGCAACAATTGATTACAGGTGATATAAACCCGGAAGAAAAATTTGTTTGTGTCTTATGAAAACATGCATATACATAGAAAAATATCAACAAACAACACAAATATGCCGTAAATACCATGGCAACTATCTGAATCGCGGCGTACGTCAAACGTCAAAGACGGCGTTAAATCTATATAAGGCGCCTATCTCAAATACTTTCAATGGCTTTTAACGCAATAATTGGTGCAGGCTTTACCCATAAATCGTCAAAAATAGACTTTCATCATGTGGTTGTTAATGTATGTAGAATGTTTGGATGGCATACATTAATTGTTTATTAATTAATTGTTTTTAAACGCGAACTTCCATTCTCGTGCACCTGCTTTTAGCTGTAGGAAATAGGCGAAGAGATCGGTTTCTTCCTATCCGTGTTTTTCTTATTTTCGCTTTTTGTAGTGTAGAACTGGTCTGTTCATGCCTTTTAGTAAAAATGCTCGGATATGTTGCTAAAACTGTCTATTTGGTATATTTGTTGAAAAATCTTAACATGTGTATCTCGAAAAATAGTCACGAAAACCTGAGTGACCTATTCACTGCGCCGCAAAAATTCTTCGAACGTCACCATTTTTTAACGTTGCCTATTTTTCTATGAAAGATGTTTTTCATTTATCCGTATTTTGTTCGTTTCGTAGGTTTTTTAATAAAATTTCTGAGACATTTAAAATAGAGCAGAGGAAGTCAAGGACATTTTGGGGAAGGGAATTCAAAAATTTTAAATATATGTAATTAAGTTTAGCCTATTCATAACAAAATGCAAATTAATTGATGCGCGCCGGCAACTCAAATATTTTGTAAATGATTTGTTGTAATGTTGAATAATAAACTAAACGGCTATATGTGTGAATTATTATCTATTAGCGTTAAAAATGAACCGTCTGTAAAATTTGTCACTGACTTTTGGGACAACCCTCGTACATATATTGACCACTTTAAAAAACACATATTAAAAGGACTGCTTATGCAAAAGATGAGAGATGTTAAATCCAATTTACTATAATGAATGAAATATAACGAAAAAAAAAAATGGATGAACTATCACTTTTCAAGTTTAATGCATCGTTGCAATCAGTATATATCAGGTTACCACATAAAGATAAAAATGATCGTTGTTAACAAAACCTGTAAACAACCGAGCAATGGGTTCACGTGTCCAATGTAGATCTATTTGCTTTTGTTTTGTTCATTTGTCTTCAACCTACATAGAACATTTGATTTACATTATATTTAGTATTGTTTTAAAACCCCTAGCGTACCCGGATAAAAACGGTAAAAGTAAAGATATTTTTTTATGCTTTAATTTTTTTTTTTCCTAAAAAGGCTTATATAGTATTTTGTTTACAGACAAAGAAACCCGGACGATAAAAATGTAGGTTAAAATAACCTATTTGTGTCCTTATTCCTATAAAATAATTAAACATATACGAGTATAAATTTACCTTAATTGATTTATCAGGCACTGTTTAAATTGATTAAAATATATCAATTGGTCGGCATAGACCGTTTATATATTTTCAAAACATTGAGTCTCGGATCGGATTGCCTCTTTATACGCTGGTTGGGTTACCTCTTTATACGCTTTACACGTCATAATGTGATAGGGCTTTACAATTTCTAATTTAGATGTGCAGTTGCTTCCCTGTCAATGAAATTAAAAATAAACATTGCAATGTTTTCTGCAATGTTGGCTTTACTGATAGTTTTATTAAACCTGAAATATTTTCAAAAAAGATTAAAGCTTTTAAATAAAATACGATCTTTTTTTTCGTGATCTATGTTGCAACATAAATACAATCTTGAAAGAATATCTTTTGTTATACATACATTTAAAATATTATTACGGTACTAATAAATTTGATATACATAAGGTTACATAATCTTACCTCTATCACTTACGAAAGTTATATAAAGTATTGGTCTGTAAAATAGATGCGGGAGTAAAACAATTTTGACTTTTTTATAAAATATATAGAGAACTAAATATCACCGGAATCGATATTCTATTTTAGTAACAGTGACCTTGGCCTTTATCTTGAGGCCCAAAAGCAGTTCAAAGGACAGCTTTCCAAAAGCTTACTATAAACTGAAATATCTTTAGTTACTGACCTTGAGACGATTGTCTATTTTAAGTAACTGTGACCTTGACCTTGACAAAAAGAAATATTGAGCGAGATCTTCAAGCAACTTTACTATACGCCACGCTTCATTGAAATTTTCCATTCCAAACTATATTTATTGACCTGAAACCGATTTTCAATTTTTTGTTACAGTTATTGGACCAAAGGAGATCTTTATAAAAACAGCAAATTTCATTGAAATGTCTTATCACAAAATTAAGTTATTAACTAGTAACAGAACAGTGGCCTTGACATTGACCATAAGGGACCCAAACATCTTTGGAAAATGTAGGAGTTGTGCAGAGAAGATATTGATTATATATTATGTAATATGAAGAAAAAAATAAGGGCCATAATAATTAGGTAAAAAAGTCGAATCACAAAACCCCGACATTTTGCACCAGGGGACATGATGACAAAGCTTTTGTTAAAGTTTAGTCAAAATTGCTTGTGAAATGTAGAACATTAAACAAAATAATTAGATCAAGTTAATTAAAAAAAACAACACTTAATAGTGGCCTTTAGTTCGTTTCTTTTACGGGTATAAACACGGTTTATTTAACTTGTGTCAGGTTTTAACTACCTTTTTATGAATCAATATAAACATGTATAAAAAAACAGCTTAATTGTCACTGGTTGTCAGGGTTATCATGTTTTATGCATGCTAACAACAAAGGGTGTATTCTTATTTGTGATAAACCTTAAGTAGTCAGGTTGGATCATAATAGAAGAGGGGTGAGGCACATTTTCTTCGTCGTTTACATTTGCAGAAGAACGAGGACCCATTTAAAGCCCAATCCCGTCCTAACTAGCTATTCAGCGTTTCCTTATTTGTATTTTGTGTCAAGAACCACTGCTTGTGATCCAAAGATTTTCTCTTGCCAGTGTGACCTCATTTGACAGTTATGTTTTGATAATTAAACTACCGGACCGTCTTTGTATTAAGTTGTTTCTGAGTTACGCATATTAGAAAAGAGCAACAACGGCGCGTATATTAGTTCATGCATGTTTTGTCCTCTGTTAATGTGTACCAGTTTGTGCAGCTTTTATGCAAAAACATGATTTTGTATACTTTACAAGTAAGATAGTTTAAAAAGAAAAATTATTTTAATGAAATCAAAATGAATATTTATTCCGTTATATAATGAAAATGAAAGATATGTACTACGTGTTTAAAATGGGTCCAAAAATATTATCAGATGTCCACGTGAACACTTTTTTTACTTTAAGCTCATGTTTAAGATGTATTCAAACGAAATCGTATGTTGTTTTAAATAAGAATTAAACACATTTCAATTTATTTCATATGCAAGAAAATGGTTTGCTAAATACACATATAATTGAACAGTTATTTTACGTTTGTTCAAACTTCAGATTTGTTTATCAAAATGTCAACAAGCGGCACAGAAAAACATTGCAGACTGTGTCTCATGCTTAGTAAAGCTGGGACAAAAGCATGTCATAATCTTCTATTAAAGCGTGTGGAAGAGCTTAAACCAGGTGACTTTCAACAAAACGAATGGACACTTACAACATTTTTGGAAAGTAAAAAGCAAACTATAAAGAACTCAAAGCTTTCAAAAGAGAAGTTGAAAGTCCTTTTCCCTAAAACCGGCGAAACAGTTCTTTCAAACTGGGATTTATCACTTTTCTGTCAAGTCCTTTCTTCGTACTGTGGTTTGACTGATATAAATCTTATGGACATAAAACAATTACGAACAATACGGAATGATCTCTGTCACATGAACGACGCTGAAATCACAAATACCTTGTTCAAAAACAAACTTGAAATGATACAAGTGATAATTGGTAGAATCTTAGAGAAACTCGACGACAACAATTTGAAGCTAGAAATTGACGCTATCATCAAGGATTTAGAAAGTGGACCTCTTTCGCTTGACGAAACGCTTAAAGAGATCCGTAAGTTTTACTTGATGGAAATGGACATCCGTGAAAAATTGGACCACGGTATGTAACTTTTATACTAATGCACCACATTATCCAAACATTATTTACCGGTTCAAATCTTAATAGTATGTCATGTTGATGAACATATTCATACACTGCCACTTTGAATAATGGGGTTCTTTTCACATTATTTTTTTTCAATATATTCTGAATCCGATAACACATTGAATTTCATGCATTTGTGTCAACGTATTTTATTTATTTTTACAGTTGAAGAAATTGTTTTAGACAAGTTAGACAAACTAGACGAAAAGTTTGAAGTCATAAATAATAAGCTTGACCAAAGGGGAAGTTCAGGAATCGATTCAGCAAAGAACAATGTTCTTGTTCCCGGTAAAGGTCATTTTATACATTTATTTAGTCTCTTTCTTTGCGATAGATTTATGAGCATCAGCGGTAGAGATTGCAATGTATGAATTCTGTATAGACAAATGTTTATAAATTAATCTCCTTATTAAAAGAAATTACTTTATTATATTATATGTTTGTTTTTAAGTGCATCTATTTTGCTTTTTATGATAAATTAATGAAAATCAATCTATCAAAGTGAAACACTTACTTTTTACAAACTTAATACGTGAACAATATTGATGCTCGTAGGGCAACACGAATAACGCATTTCATGTTATATGTGTGCGATCATTACCTATTAATTTATATTCAAATTTATTGATTTTTTTAACCATAAACGCTCTTATACTTCATTTCTTGCTACAGGAGTTAACATTGTTCTTGATTTGAAAAATGTCAGTAATGACGAAGAAGCACATATGTCTGATGTTCTAAAACAGCTGTTTGAAGAGGCCATGAATCAGAACAATGATTTCAAATCCAGCATACCACTCGATTCATATGGTAGGCTAAGAGCGGCAGTCAATAAAACATTTCAGAATTGGTCAGTGGAGGGAAGCCATGTATTCAAACTACTATTTATAGAGACGAGTTTTGGAATGTTTTGGATAAATCAAGTAAGAAACTATGTTCTCTTATGACAATATAATATTTAGCGTTCCTTATTGCTATTTTGTTTGATAGTACATTTGTATATTGAAACGTTTCAAATTTATTGCGTTGAGAATAAATGATTCGTTTAATTTCCGTAAAACTGCCAGGATTCTACCTGGTGTAGCTATGCCATTTTGATTGTTGAAAAAAACTCAAATATATTGATCTGAACTCCATACTCAAGCTGCGGTTATTGTATCATTATTGAATAAGTCATCACTGTTTGTAATTAACCGCAATTTTATGAGATTTCGCAATTATAAAGCGTAAGGAATTTGACCTTGAACATTCAAGGGTTTTTTGTTATATTGAATAAATATGTGTTACAGTATTATTGCAAGTACAAATTACTTTGTTTCTCGTATTAGACAAATTTGTTGTGTGTACACCAATCTATTTCTGTTTTTAATGAATTTGTGCTAAATGAGCTAACTTTCTTGAAATATTTTTAGTCTCATCTGTCGATAGATTTTTATCGGAACTCAACGTCGATAACGTTCAACCACTCAATGAGGGCAGGAGGTTAACATTATCATTTTCAGCTCGGAACGCAAAATCTAAAAGTAGCGAATCTTTCTATGAAGACTGCAACAACGAGCTTCATACTTGTCTACAACTACTGAAAACAGAACTTGAATCAGAATTCAGTACCCAGCATTTATCGATTCAAGCAAGTTGCTCGACAAATGTGAATCGTGAAACGGATGGTTAGTATAAGTTTATGTTATTTTAGTTCGACTTTATGGAAGTAAAAAAAATCGAGTTATTCCTACACTCATGAGTTCGTCCTTATTGACATTTGGCTATATTTATTTACCACTTGGTTGATTTCTTAATTGGACTAAACCGTCTCCAGGATATGTCCGTCATTGACTGTGACCTTTACTCAGAATTGATTCAAAATTTGATGGTCAAATTTTGAATTTTGCTTGATGTTTGCTGTTTCTAGCAAAAACTTATGAATGGACTTTTTCAACAAAACTACATTTAGGACACTATTTTAAAGACTATCAAAATCAATTTGACCTTGACTCATGGAAACACTAAAGGTTAAATCATTGTTATTTTACTGTTTTTACCATAATTTGTTATAACTTTGCAGGTAATAAATTGAATTTCTTCATATTTGGGCAAAATTCAATAATGCATAGGACAAAACACACATCATTATCTTATTAAAATTGACCTCGACCGTTATTTGACATTGGCATTATATGACAAATTTGCAAACATTGTTTACGACAAATCCAATATGTTGATGTATTCAAATATGACCTTGACCTTTTCAATCACCTTGAGTTTGGATGCAAAATACTTGACATTTGCTTCAATGTAATGATGGCAAATGTGATTAATTATTGTACCCAAAACAATTTTAAAAGCTATTGAAATTTGCTTAAATTGTCATATTATCATATTTTGTTATTATGCATTTATAGTTTTGCTTTATACTTAAATTTGGATAGATTTGACACTTATGATAAACCCGTCATGTTGACTACTTTCAATATGACCTTAAACTTCAAATTATCGTGGTCGAATGTCGTGGTCATGACCTTGTTTACGTATTTGACTCGTTCTCAGACAAAATGACTCTTAAGGCACTGAAGTATTGAATCACTCAAATAAAAGTATCTTTGACCGTCAGGGTCAAACTATTTCTCTGCCTTGAGATAACATGATTACTGTTTTATTTATACTTCGACAAAAACAAAACTTTAATTCGAAAACTGATCTACTTTTGATCGTCATGGTAAAGTTTTAATTGTGCTTAAAAGTGTTTTTTATTTATTTATTTATTTATAATGTGACAGAACAACACCTATGACGACATCGATATGTTATTGACAGTATTGATTTTATGTGTGTCCCTTATCTTTTAATGGCCTTGACTGTCCGTGTCAAATATGAAATTAATTATATTTTATTCAAGAAAAGATGTTTTTGGAGAATTCTGGAACACAAAATTCTTCTTTGGTTTGTTTGTCTTTAAAAAATAAGAAAACGTGACGAATTTAACAGGACGTTAGCTATTTTTGATTTTATAATGTTCACTTGAAACAAAAATATATAGGATTAATAAATTATTCGTTTCTGGTTTGAACTGTTTCATTTTACACGGTGCCCGTGACAGTCAATAAAATGAAATGATAAAGAGTATGATTTCCTTAAATAATGATACGATACATTTCGAATTGAGGTTTTAATAGTTTATAGCATACTGCTTGTTATAAAATAGATACGTTCACCGATGATGAGGTAGAAAACCTAAATGGACAGGGTGATATCATGCAACCGATTAAGACTGGTGATGTTAAGATTTCAAAATTATGTAAAGAAGAAAAGGAAATCAGTTATAGTGTTAAAGATGAAGAAGAGAAATGTCACAAGACAGCGATCAAGCGACGTTTTTTAGAAGATATTGATTCAACGAAAGGGGCACAAGAAAAAGAAAAATATCACACAGAAAAAGAGAAGATAATTACGGAACAAGATGATTGGCATGATCAAACAATGTTTTCTCCGGTGAGTACATCAACATATTCAAAGGAAGATAGTACAGCTTTTGTAAGTAGCCCAGCTAATAAACTGTGTTTTCAAGTTTTTGTAAGTAGGCAAGCCAAAAAATGTGTTTTCAATGTTCTTATTTTGTTAATTATAGTTATATACATCTCCCTTGCTTAAAATCACATTTATGCAAATCCTGTTGGAATGTGATCTAGGCAGTTCCTTTTAATCGATTAATTACGTATGTGTCATTAAATTACATTAACTTTTATATGAAATGACACAAAACGTTTCCTAAAATCAACAAATCGTATAAACAAAAATGACAATATATAAATCAAAAATAGAATTTGACTGCTTTACTCCATGACAGATCAATGTTTAAGTGCAGAAACAGTCAAACTGTTATTTTGCAAATTGTTGATGAATTATGCTTAATAAACTATGGTGTCTGACATTTGCCATTCCGTTATTTTGTATTGTTGTGGTAGTTACAAGTAGCAATAACGAGAAAGAGTTACCGAATGAGAAACGTATATTATTTTATTATTTTGTCACGCTCTCTTTTTCCTTTTTGTGGTTATATCGTGAATTGGCCCTTCAACAGTGACAACACAAACTTAAGAATTTCACTTGGCGGGGATTCATTTTATTTACACTGTCTCGTTTATAGGAACATGGTGGGGCTAAGAGCGAGGTTTGGTGCACCATTAACCGGTTTAAACTCCCCAGTAGTCATTATTATGCTGCTGACCGTTCCAAGGCGGCGCCCCTCTGTGTTCCTCAGATGTATGTCTATGTTGTTTTATACTGTTTTGGTAACACTTTTGCTCGTGTCTCTTGTTGTTTCTCGTCTACGGTAAGTATCTTCCCTTTGTCCCTGGTTTATATTTATTTTATTCCCCCGCCTTCCCCGTGTCTCATGTCCCCTTCCCCTGTGCCTTTGACATTGTGGGCCTTATATTAAATCATTTATTTGTTTTGTTTTATTTCCTTATAAGTTACTTATTATGTATTCTGATGTAGTGGTTTGCCTGCCCGTACTCTGCCTTGCGCCCTGTCCTGTTTTTCTTTGGGGTCCTCCTGGGCTCCTTGCCGCTGGCGCTTGTTGCTGGGTCGGGTGGGGGCTGCGTTCATTGAATGCCGCCTTTCCTTGTCGATCTTGTTTATCATATTTTAAGAAAAGAGAGATAGAGAGAGAAATTTTTAAATGCGACAATAAAAAATCATTTTCTTGCTCTTTATTTAGCATACAATCGTCTTATATTTAGCACGGTTATTTTTAGATTTCAAAATACTGTACAGAAGGAAAAGATATCAGTTATAGAATTAAAGATGAAGAAGAGAAAAGGTACAAGACAGCGACGACGCGGCGATTTTTAAAAGATATTGATTCAACGAAAGGGGCACAAGAAAAAGAAAAATATCACAAAGAAAAAACGAAGAAAATTACGGAACAAGGTGATTGGCATGCTCAAAGAATCTTTTCTCCGGCGAGTACATCAACATATTCAAAGGAAGATAGTACAGCTTTTGTAAGTAGCCCAGCTAATAAACTGTGTTTTCAAGCTTTTGTAAGTAGCCCAGCTAATGAACTAATATCAATATTCTTTTCATTTTAGTTAAAACATCTCTCTTGCTTAAAATCACATTTATGCTATGAATAATAAATTTAACTTATATCCATTTAATATAAATTCATTTGTTTGTTTTAGAAAATATGCTATATATGAGACTGAGAAGTGTCCGTCCGTCCATTCTCATTTGTGTCGCACGTTATTTGTAATTTTCAATTTATGTTGCTCGTAGCTCAAAAAGTATTTGACCTAGAGTCACAAAACTCTAAAGAAATGTTGCTCAGCCTTTGTAGTTGTGCACCTGGGGTTTTTCTGGTAAATTGAGTCTGATCTGTCTGAGTTATTGCCCCTTGACTAAGTAAAAAAAATGCATTTTTCAACTTGTGTCGCACATAGCACAAAAAGTATTTGACCTAGGGTCATTTACATTTACAGGCCAGCATGAGAAGTTGCGCACTTTGGGTTTCGCTTGTGAGTTTGTTCTGTTTTGTCAAAGATATTACACTTGACTTAGTAAAAAATGCAATTATCAACTTGTGTCAAAAATAGCTAAACAAGGGCAAAATTGTTGTAAAAAACGCCCGTCACAAAAGCTTTTGACAGAGATATGGGCATTGATATGATGACTTAATGGTCCCCATACACAAACTTTGACCTCTCTATGTGACCTTGACTGATAACCACCGTATGAACACTTCTGCGGATGTTTCTTAATTCAAAATATCACCATTTTCGTGTTTAAATGTTGAATTCTGCTTGAACCGGTGCTGGGGGGGGTGTGGACGGTTAATTGCACTTTCCAGTACCGTCCATGAACAGGCTCCATCTAACCGAGCCTGCTACATTTATAATCATGACGTGTTGGGTTTTCCTAAGGGATTCTGGTTTTCTCTATTTTTGGTAGAGGGGCCTGGATTTTGTGCGCAATAAGCCTCCCAATTGTGAACATGTGTGCAAAGTTACATTTTAATTTAAAATCCTCCGATGAATGAAGTTACGCTCCGAACAAGCATTTTTCAATGAACTCTAAGTGTGACCTTAAACCTAGAGGTTTATGCACGCGACACTACTTCTCATATTGGTGAACATTTCTATTGTTGTGCTTGTGGTATTTTTTGTTTCAACTTTTCGGCATTTTCTAGTTGGGTGGTTCCAATATTCCTACTTGAATAATGTTGAATCACCCTTAGGATATGTAGCCTGCTTTTTAAATCTGTCTTTTGACGTCTTATCTGTGATACGCAGGCTTCATAACCTCTGATCCCCTTTCAAAATTCCATTTTATTTAGTTCCGCCCATTGTTTTCTCGTTTAGGGCACAAGCTTTTTATTACTTGGGGACCATACGCCGCTTTTCATGGAATGGAACTACTGTGTCACATTGAAGGTTCCATGATAACCGCCGTATGAACACATCTGCGGATGTTTCTAAATTCAAAATTTTACTATTTCATGTTTGAATGTTGAATTCTGCTTAAGCCGGTGCTAGGGGGCGTGGACGGTAACTTGCACTTTCCAGTACCGTCCATGAACAGGCTCAATCAAACCGAGCCTGCAACATTTTCAATTTTGCCGTGTTGGGCTCTCTTTAGGGATTCTGTATTTATCTATTTTATGATCACATCCGTGTTATTTGTGCCGTGTGGCGGCTGTAAAAAGTCTCCCCGTACATTTAATCAATGATGTTATATTTTCGATCCTTGAAGATCGTTCAGCACGACATTATTGTCGTGCTTGAAGTATTTTTAGTTTCAACTTTTCGGCATTTTCTAGTTGGGTGGTTCCAATATTCCTACTTGAATAATGTTGAATCACCCTTAGGATATGTTGCCTGCTTTTTAAATCTGTCTTTTGACGTCTTATCTGTGATACGCAGGCTTCATAACCTCTGATCCCCTTTCAAAATTCCATTTTATTTAGTTCCGCCCATTGTTTTCTCGTTTAGGGCACAAGCTTTTTATTACTTGGGGACCATACTCCGCTTTTCATGGAATGGAACTACTGTGTCACATTGAAGGTTCCATGATAACCGCCGTATGAACACATCTGCGGATGTTTCTAAATTCAAAATTTTACTATTTCATGTTTGAATGTTGAATTCTGCTTAAGCCGGTGCTAGGGGGCGTGGACGGTAACTTGCACTTTCCAGTACCGTCCATGAACAGGCTCAATCAAACCGAGCCTGCAACATTTTCAATTTTGCCGTGTTGGGCTCTCTTTAGGGATTCTGTATTTATCTATTTTAGGGAATAACTTTAGTGGCACAAATACATATATACAGTAAACGAAATTATCTCTGGTGAAAAAAGACAAATTGTACGTGTAATAATATAAATCAATATATTTATAATCATGTTCGAAACAGTTACAAATAACTTTTCATTTTCCCAATGAACTAAAATATGATAAACAAGATCAACAAGGAAAGGCGGCGTTCAATGAACGCAACCCCCATATGACCCAGCAACAAGAACCAATAGCAAGGAGCCCAGGCGGACCCCAAACATAAAAAGGACAGGGCAACGACACGTTAATCATTAAATGATTAAAACAAACAAAAGCAGTGAAGTAGAAGATAGCATAATTATGTCAAAATGTAATTAAGAGTGTAAAAACTTTGCATACTGAGCTTACTTGTGACCCGTCATATATTATATAGTTTCAAGTGAATATATGTTATAGTTTCAGAAACATTGGAGTAATAATGGTTATATCAGAACATTTTCTAAGCCTAAAAAGGGACATAACTTGTGTCATTATTCAATGGAATTGTAGAATTTTCGTCATCTGAGCTTGCTTGTAACCTTATTCATGTAAATTTAAAGTTTCAAGTAAAATACAATACAAAGTTATCCCCCACACACTTGTTTTAGTAATGAAACTTGACCTGCATATCTTACTTGCGACACTTCGTATATATTTGAAGTTTCAAAGATTATCTGATCTAGTTTTAGAAATATTCAAGTTCATGTTAACATTTCAGAACATTTTCTACGTCAATTTTTGAAATTCCAAGTGTGGCCTTGACCTGAAGCTGGCACAATGGTAATATGAGTTCTGCACATTGCCCAGTTGGGTTGAACAAATTAGTCAAGTTTGAAGAAATTCCTTCCAGTAGTATAGAATGTATAGAGCCGACACAACATATTGTCTAAAATTGATTGTATGTAAATTTAAATACTTAAAAAGGGGCATAACTTTGTCAAAATGCAATACAGTGTATATCTTACTTGTAACACCTCATATATCTTTTAACTTTCAAGCAAATATTTGTGCTAGTTTCAGAAATATTCAGGTATATATTAAAATTTAAGAACATTTTCTAAGTCATTTTTCGACCTTCAAGGGTGACCTTGACTTAAGCCAACACAAAGGTAACATAAAATATGAAAAACAAGATCAACAAGGAAAGGCGGCGTTCAATGAACGCAACCCCCATATGACCCAGCAACAAGAACCAATGGCAAGGAGCCCAGGTGGACCCCAAACATAAAAAGGACAGGGCAACGACACGTTAATCATTAAATGATAAATAATTTGTAACTGATTAGGAATTCAAAGAAAAAAATAATAGGCCCACAAAGGGGAAGGGGACAGGAGACCGGGGGAAGGGGGGGGGATAATCAAAGAAACAAAAACTAGAGGCAATGGGGAAGATACTTACCGTAGACGAGAAAACAACAAGGGACACAAGCAAAAGTGTCACCAAAACAGTATGAAACAACATAGACATACATCTGAGGAACACAGTGGGGCGCCGCCTTGGAACGGTCAGCAGCATAATAATGACTGCTGGGGAGTTTAAACCGGTTAATGGTGCACCAAACCTCGCTCTTAGCCCCACCATGTTCCCTTAAACGAGACAGTGTAAATAAAATGAATCCCCGCCAAGTGAAATTCTAACAGTTGTCATGGTTACAAAAGGTTAAATAAGTAAAACACTAAAATGATCATGTAGAAACATATAAAAGTAAACCCAATGACCATAACAAAAGTACTCAATGTCCTAAAGGAAGACAGAGCAAACAAGAAAATCACCCTACAAGGGCCCGACGAAGCAAGGCAGAAGACGAACATTAAGACAATTCAGTCCCAAAGGGCTTTACGAACTATCCATCATAGAGTCTCCCACTTGGTCCGTCAGATGCAATCAAAAGAGGGAAAGCGTAGTGTCCAACTGTAAAAGGGTTAAACACTAAAACATGCAGTATGTCTTAAAATAGTAGGGTCATAACCTCTTTTAATAAAACGTTTAATGATTTTAGTAAAAACAGCAGAAAAATTACCATGACCCAAAATCTTACGAAGTTTGTAAACCACATCGCCATAAAAACCAGGCTGGCTAATCCTTGTCGCAGAAGAGTTTTTTAAATCACTATTAAATTTAGAAATTAAATCAAAGTTACGATTGTAAAATTTAGTAAAATATTTCCGTAATTTATGATAAAGCGGTAGCCCTGTTTAGAAGCTTGCTGGTAATAAAAATATTCCGCTCGTTGAAATCCTTTACGTTGTTACAAGCTCTAGCGAATCTAATTAACTGAGAAACATAAACCCCGTAGGATGTTGCTTGGGGTAAGTCTCCATCCAAATGTGGATAATTAACTATACAAAAGTCAAAGTCATCTCTTTTATCATAAATTTTCGTGTGAATAGAATTGTTATTGATAGTAATATGAAGATCCAACAAGGGTGCCATAGTCACAAAATACGCCCGTTTACGAAAAAGCTTTAGATGGAGATGGGGGCATTATGGATAAGTGTTATCTAGCAAGCAAGTTTTTATTCTTGGCACTGTGTTGTTAAATGAACCTTAAAACAAATCAATAGGGAAGATATGCATAGAATGTGTGACCTTGACCTTGGTCGCAGGGACCTGAATTTTATGCACGGCACTCAGCCTCACAATGATGAACATTTGTGCCAAATTATATTGAAATCCCTCTATGCATGTAGAAGTTTTGCTCCAGACAAGTGTTTTTCTATGAGCTCTAACTGTGACCTTCACCTTTGACCTAGAGACTTGGTTTATGTGCAGGGCACTACGTCTCATGGTGGTGAACAATTCTATAAAAGTAACATTAAAATTCCTCCATGCATGTAGAAAATATGCTCCGGACAACATCTGGATATTTAATCATCTCCAGTGACCTTGACCTTGCAAATATTAACCTAAAATTAAATGTGTAACACCTGTAGTCATGATAGTTACCATTTGTGCTACAATCCATCAATAAATGATGACTATATGGTCCTATAACCATCTTCAAATTTTTATCTGAACTTTGACCTCTATGTGTAACCTTGACTTTGGTCGCAGGGATCTGAATTTTGCATGCGACACTCAGAGCCTCACAATGGTGAACATTTGTGCCAAGTTATATTGAAAACCCCCTATGAATGTAGAAGTTTTGCTCCGGACAAGCGTTTTTCAATGAGCTCTAAGTGTGACCTTGACCTTTGACCTGGAGACCTGGATCATGCATGGAGCAATACATATCATGGTGGTGAACATTTCCATAAAGTATTATAAAATTCTTCCATACATGTAGGAGATATGCTCCAGACAAAATCTGGATATTTCACCATCTTTAGTGACCTTGACCTTGCATATATTGACCTTAAGTACATGTGTCACAGCCGTAGTCATTATAATGACCATTTGTGTTACAATCCCTCAATAAATGATGATTAAATCGTCCCTATACACATCTTCATATTTTTATCTTTTTTTTAAACGGGCGTATAAAAAGTACATGTAATTTAATAACTAAAAAATTCTGATTTAAGATTTTATTCTAGGGAAATACATTTCATTACAATTCTTAATCTTTGAATGAGCTGAACTGATATTTACTTGAAAATTAAAATATAATTAAATTTCTATGAGAAAGTATTTACATTTGATAAGGTAATTACTGTATGATCTTTATGAACAAATACCAAGTCTACAGAACACCATAGTTATCACAGTTAAGAATCTTGACCAATGAATGATACATGTGTAAATAAATGTTACATTCTTTAGAACATACTCAAGTCCAAGAAAGAGGATTATTTCATGCCCTTTGATTAAATTCTATTTTTAGAATTGAAAGTGAAAATAGATCAAGGGGAGTATTGTGTAAGTCATTTATGAACAAAGTAATAACTTTGTTGTCTCCCTTTGATTAAATTCTATTTACAAAATCTGGATATTTCATCATCTTTAGTGACCTTGACCTTTTATAATATTGACCTAAATTATATGTATCACAGCCATAGTATTGATAATGACCATTTTGTGTTTACAATCCCTCAATAAATGATGACTAAATGGTCCATATACACATCTTCATATTTTTATCTGAACTTTGACCTCTATGTGTGACCTTGACCTTGGCCGCAAGGACCTGAATCTTGCACGCGACACTCCGCCTCACAATGGTGAACATTTGTGCCAAGTAATATTGAAATCCCTCTATACATGTGGAAGTTTTGCTCCGGACAAGCATTTTTCAATGAGCTCTAAGTGTGACCTTGACCTTTGACCTAGAGACCTGGTTCATGTGCGCGACACTGCTCCTCATAGTGGTGAACATTTATATGAAGTTTCATTAAAATCCCTCCATACATGTAGGAGATATGCTCCGGACAAAATTGGACGCCGCCCGCCCGCCCGCCAGGGGCGTTCCCATAATACGTCCCGTTTTTCAAACGGGCGTATAAAAATGATGTACTAAAATTTCAAGAGTTCGTTTTATTAAGTTGTAGTTCATGCGGATAAATGTCAGACACCATTTGATCAAAATAAGGATTATCTAAATTAAAAATATCATCAAGGTATCTGGAAGTATTATTAAATGCGACTATAACATCTTGTTGTTTCTCTTCAGAGAGACTCAACATAAAGTCTCTTTCATAGCAGTACAAAAACAAATCGGCGACCAGGGGTGCACAATTAGTACCCATAGGAATTCCTATGATCTGTTTAAATAGGGTTTTACCAAACCTGACACAAATGTTGTCTAAAAGAAAAGAGAGTGCTCTACAAACTTCGTCACAGGTCCACATATTATAATGTTTAACAATACCGTTAGTAAAAAAAGCTTTGTTAGAATTACATGCTAGAAAGGTAACTTTTTCCCGTGCAAAAGTTTTCTGAATTAGGGAAATTAGTTTATCATTGATTAATTTATGTGGCAAAGTTGTATAAAGTGTAGAAAAATCGTATGTACTGACAGTTGAAGCTTGAAAGTTATTAATTTTGAATTTATCCAAGATTTCAACATAAGTTCTGCACATAACCTTGTTGAGGTGGACATTCGAGAAAAGTTTGAAGAAAATTCTTCCATTGGTATAGGATTTGTAGAGCGGACACGACATATTGTCTAATATGTGATTGTATGTAAATTTGAAGACTTTAAAAGGGGCATAACTTTGTCACAATTCAATACAGAGTTGTGAAATTTGACCTGCATATCTTAATAGTGACACTACATATATATTTAAGTTTCAAGCAAATACCTTATCTAGTTTCAGAAATATTCAAATACTTGGTAAAATTTAAGAATATTTTCTTAGTCAATTTTTGACCTTCAAATGTGACATTGACCTTAAGCCGGAAAAAGGGTAACATGGGTTCTCCACACCCCTCTGTTGAGGAAAAAATTTGAGCCGACATTGAAGAAAATCGTTCAATTAGTGTAGGACTTACAGAGCGGACACGACATACTGTCTTATATTTGATTGTTTGATAATTGACCTTCAATTGTGACCTTGACCTTGAGCTGACACATGCGCAACATGGGTACCGCACATCCTTTTGTTGAGGTAAACATTTGAGCCAAGTTTGAAAAAATCCTTCAATTAGTGTATAACTTACAGGCGGACACGACATACTGTCTAATATTTGATTGCTTGACATTTGACCTGCACATCTGCACATGTGGAATGAGCTGCAGGTTATAATTTCAACTCGTCAGTTGCAACCTAGAACAATCCAGGAGTTTGGCAAGAATGGGCATCCATACCCGTAAGAACAATCAGAAACCCAATAGGGAGTATGAGAACGCGCTGCCAAGCTGTCATTGATAGTCACGGGTCACACACACGGTATTAAGTCTAGAACTGTATAGGGTTACATTCGTCCTTCAGCTCAATTGATAAAACAGTAAATCAACATTTAAAACCTTTCGCACGGCGTTAATAAAATAATCCTTAAATATATTCACACTTAAACATATAATGCTTAGAAAATGTTCAGTAGTATATATTAAATATGCTCAGTAGTATATATTAAATATGCAAAAAAGTATATCTGATTTAATAAAACATAATTTTAGAATTTAAAAAAAAAATCATTATATTAGATAAATTTTGTTAACTTAAGTTTTCGGAGACGAATTCTCAATCGTCAATAATAAATATATATTACATTTATTAAGTGTACTGTATCGACGTTTTTACATTATGCCTGCAGTGTTAGCGATTTTCCCTAACTTTACCGAGTACCTGGGACTCAGTGCTAATAGATCTGTTACGTCTCAATTCAAAAGGGGTGAGTCCTCAATTATTACAAAAATGTCAATGTTTGCATAACTTTATAATACAATCAAATTTGTGTACTTTAACTATAATTTGAAGGCTGTGTGCTCTTGAATAATATTTAAGAGGTTAGGGCTGAAGGTCAATTAACTGAAACAAAAAAACATTAACAGTCATGTTCAATTCGTCCTGTTGAAGAGCCTGCAAATCGACGGTTTACAGTCTTTAAACGGTCTCCAGTCCCGAAAACATGTGGAAAAGAGACTGCTGATTACTTAAATTTACTTCATATCTTGCATCAATATAAGCAATTAATAAGGGTTTATTTAAATACTTTTATATTTTTGTACATAATTCCATGTGTATTTTACCTTTTCAAAGGTAAAATTGTCCTACTTAACAACGGAACAGTCTCTAATGTCAAAACATATTGATGACAATGACTGTTGATGTTCGCGGATACCATTGATCTAGGTTGGCCTGAAACGAGGCCGAGCACTTGGTCCTAGAATACGTTTGGGATATAAATCTACATTGCTTATGAGAAGGGAACAAATCAAAATAAGGTGAAAGTCAAGTTCTTAAAATACAATTTATTTAAAGCGAATAGAAAATCCGTTGTCAATCAGAGCAAACAATTTTAAGAGAGAATTAACCAATTATCGGGGAAAAGTGTTTCGTCCCAGGGACTTAACGGCCCTTTTTTTCTTTCCTCCCTGGCAATTTTAGCGAGTAAATTGATATGTTTACTCAGTAAACGCGAAGACTGGTCTGTAATACATTCTTTCGTCAATTAGAAAATATGTTCCGGTGTCTAGTACTAACTACACGGCCTTAACCAGGTCCACGGTTTTATACATATGCCACTTGCCTCAGGGTCTGTTTAACCACAAAACGCTTTTACAATTGGTATAAGCCTGAATCATACAACAATAAATTATTTTGATGTATTTTTAGCTCGACTATTCGCAGAATAATCGAGCTAATGCAGTCACCCATTTGTCGGCGTCGGCGTCGGCGTCCCTGTGGTTAAGTTTTTGTATGTAAGCTGGTATCTCTATAACTACTGAAGGGAATGGATTGAAACTTCACACACTTGTTCTCTGTAATTATCTAAGATGATTGGCACAAGTCCCATAACTCTGATTTGCTTTTTTTCATAATTATGCCCCTTTTTCGACTTAGAAATTCTTGGTTAAGTTTTTGTATGTAAGCTGGTATCTCCTTAACTACTGAAGGGAATGGATTGAAACTTCACACACTTGTTCTCTGTGATTATATAAGATGATTGGCACAAGTCCCATAACTCTGATTTGCTCTTTTTCATAATTATGCCCCTTTTTCGACTTAGAAATTTTGGTTAAGTTTTTGTATGTAAGCTGGTATCTCCATAACTACTGAAGGGAATTGATTGAAACTTCACACACTTGTTTCTCTGTGATTATATAAGATGATTAGCACAAGTCCCCATAACTCTGATTTGCTTTTTTACATAATTATGCCCCTTTTTCGACTTAGAAATTCTTGGTTAAGTTTTTGCATGTAAGCTGGTATCTCCATAACTACTGAAGGGAATGGATTGAAACTTCACACACTTGTTCTCTGTGATTATCTAAGATGATTGGCACAAGTCCCATAACTCTAATTTGCTTTTTAACATAATTATGCCCCTTTTTCGACTTAGAA
This sequence comes from Ruditapes philippinarum, assembly GCF_026571515.1. Lineage (NCBI taxonomy): Eukaryota > Metazoa > Mollusca > Bivalvia > Venerida > Veneridae > Ruditapes > Ruditapes philippinarum. The sequence continues at coordinate 40,381 of NW_026861340.1, forward strand.
ATTCTTGGCTAAGTTTTTGCGTGTAAGCTGGTATCTCCATTACTACTAGAGGGAATGGATTGAAACTTGACACACTTGGTCTCTGTGATTATTTAAGATGATTGGTACAAGTCCCATTACTCTGATTTGCTTTTTTGCATAATTATGCCCCTTTTTCGACTCATGAATTCTTGGTTAAGTTTTTGCATGTAAGCTTGTATCTCCATAACTACTGAAGGGAATGTATTGAAACTTGAAGAGTTTGTACCTTTTCGGACAATTTTATGTATTCATATAGGTAAGCATTATTATACTCAATGAAACACCCTTGTGACAAATTTTCGAATAGTCGAGCGTTACTGTCCTCCGACAGTTCTTGTTAAATATTCAGACAATACTATTTTTTTCCAAATATATGCGTGAAATTGAGCAAAATCGACAAATTTTCCATCTTTCGTATGACATTTTGAAAAACCTGCAAAGTTCTCTTTAAGTATTGAATTAAAACTTTTATTGTTTCATTTCTATACTGGCTGATATTGGCATTAATCTAAAACTGATAACGGTCGATTTCTGAGAAAGCAAAGTAAAGTTGTCCGAAAATTTCCTAGAGATGCATACTACAAATTTAAAACTCATAACCATACACGTTTATTATAAAAAGTAAAGGTCCCAACTTGACCCATATTCTAATGTTCACAATTCAATTATTGGTTGTACTCAACCTTCGCTATAAATATGAATAACACGATTTAAAGCGACTCTTACAGGTATACTTCGGCCGTTTTTCAAAATGGCGGAAAAAACTTGTTGAAATGTAATCTAGGCAGTTTCTTTTAATCGATTAAATACGTATGCGGCATTAAATTACATTAACTTTTATATCAAAATGTGACAAAACTGTACTCAATTCAACAAATCATTGTAAACAAAAATGACAATATATTTTAACTATGGAATACCACAGCTTTACTGGATGGCAGATCTATGTCTAAGTAAAAATTATTCTAAAATGTATTCTAAAAGGAATTCTATAAACTTGGTATACACTTGTATTTAAGTGTGTTAAAAGTTGATGATAGTAAAGAAACAGTCAAACTGCTGTCGCGAATATTCGCGATAATCACCTTTTATTATTATTTGAATAGAGATTAGGATAATGGTGTTGATAAATTGTTATTGGGTTTTCATTCATAGCGGTGCATTGTTAAACAATTTGTATTCATAATCAATGATGCAAAACGTTTTTAATTATCTAGACATCTAGATTTTGCTAGAAATAATTGATGTATTGATTCAACTGCATTCTAGTAGTTCAGAATGTACTAGTAACATCAATCTAGAATAATCTATGATGGTATATATCGCTTGAATTTTGTCACTGAGATCATTTTAACTAAAATTATTCTAAAACGTATTCTAAAAGGAATTCTATAAACTTGGTGTAAACTTTTATTTAAAAGTGTGTTAAAAGTTGATGATAGTAAAGTTTAAAATTGTTAAAAGTGAAAGAGGATTAAAATAGAAGTAAACTAGAAATGTGTCCATATAATACGGGTGCCCCCACACTCCAATGTTTTGTCAATCTGATGACTCTAGGTCAAATATTTATTTTTTAACTACAAGTTGAAAACTAATAACCTGTTACTAAATAAAGGGTACGAACTTTACAAATACTGAATAAATCCATAAGCAACCCCAAGGTGCATAAGTACAAATACTGACGAACATTCTTGTAAACTTTCAGGCAAACAGGGCAAATTCTTTTTTGCTTTGCATGAACAAGTTGAAAATTGCAAATTTATACTAAGTCAAGCGCAATAACTCTAACAAAACTGAAAAACATCCACATGCAAAATCCCAGGTGCATAGCTTCACTGTGATGTTGATCATTATTCCTGTAGTTGGTTGATTCTAACTCAAGCACTCAAGGAACAAATAATACAACATAATGAAAAACGGTTTTCCGGGAAATAACTCTACAAATAGTGGATAAATCCACAAGCGAAATCTAAGGTGCACAACTTCACATGCTTTGCAACATTTCTGTGAGGTTTCGTATATCTAGGACAAATACATATTGAGTTACGTGCGACACAAGTTGAAAATTGCAAATTTTTTCTTAACCAATACCAACAACACTAAAAATACTAAATAAATCGACACGAAAATACCCAGGGGCCTCCGTTTTACTAACATTTCGTAAGTTTTTCGTAACTTTACGCTTACGTTTAAACTTACGTATATCGTAAGTGTGTGTAAGTTTTCACTTAAACTTAAGTTGAAATAGTTTGTAACTCTATAATGCAGGTTTTAAGAATTCTTAAATAAGGAGGCACTTCAGAAATATTTAATAAAATAAACGGTATTCTGTCAGACAATTTAATTGTGACCGCAAAACATTACAAATTTAAAAGGAGAGCTAAACTGGAATTTTGTAGGGTCATCTACGGACACCCAGGAATGTCGCTGACAATTCGTATTTATCATCGGCGATCATCAAACAAAATATGCTTAAATACGCGCAAAAACGACACATGCAAAAAAAAAGATATTCAAAATTGTAGTCATCATTGCAGTGTAACTATTACGTACGTACATGTGAAATGTAGTGATATCTGAATATTTGCCATAGAAATAGTGCAACAAATAATATATCTAAGTATGTTTACAAATCATACAATTTAATTAGCAGGAAAGCACAGAATATTTTTAAAAATATTGTCCGCGTTACATTTTATCACGAAATATACATGTTGATACTCTCCTATTCAAACAAATAAAATTTACAGTTTCAGTAAACATTATGCCATTTATAAAGTTTATAATAGATTTACATTTAGCATCAAGGCTTGTGAAGTTTAACTAATAAAACAACACTTGATAACTGTTTTATAATACTTTGGTTCGAAGTCAACCACGGCTAAGGGGGTATGAGGTACCAGTATATTTTTCAAGGACGTTTGCCTATAAGCTGAAAGGATAATTTTCATATTCGTGTATTCGTTACTAAATCTCATTCTTAATAAGTCCGTAAAGGCCATATTATCCATTCCTTACTTCATTGTACTTAATCTGTACCTTTCTGGATTCTCTTTCACCATTAAAATATCTTAACAGTCAAGTCCATCTTTTAAAAATCTCGCTTTCCTTCTATGCCATTAATCATGGGTGATTTACGTAAGTTTTAAGTTAGCAAACTTTAAGCGTAACTTAACGTAAAAACTTAGGAAATTCTTACGTACGCAATTTTTAGTAAAACGCCTTTACGTAAAAAAATCAGACGTAAGTTAAAACTTACGCAAATCTTAAGCGTAAGAAAGTTAGTAAAACGGGCCCTGGTCCACAACTTAACATACTGAGCAACATTCCTGCAAGGTTTCATGACTCTAGGTCAAACACTTTTTGAGCTGTCATATGAGGACGGACGGACAGAATGACAGATGGATGGACAAGGGTATATATAAATGCCCCCCCCCCCCTAAAGTGGGGGCACAAAAAGGGAACTACATTGTTATGCTTAGTTAGACATTGACAAAAGATAACATGAAAAGGATCATAGTCTATTGTGATGATTTAAAACCTGGATTTAAAGAATACATAATTATTGTTGCTCTCCTACAGCAGAAATTCAAGAAAACCTATAAAGGATCATCACAACCTACGAACTTTACAGGAATGTTTATCAACTGCTATTTTGAATTATGCTTACTGAACTGTAATACTAATTTCTGCCATCTGTTATTTTGTATTGTTGTGGTTGTTACAAATAGCAACAACACGAAAGAGTTACAGAGGGAGAAACATGTAATAATTATTATATTTGTATTTTGTCGCGCTTTTTTTCCTTTTCGTGGTTAAATCGGGAAATGGCCCTCCAACCGTGACACCACAAAATATAGAAAAAGTGAGGAAGTGGAGAGAATTTCTTCATGCGACAAAAATCATTTTATTGCCCTATATTTTGTATTCAATCGCCTTGATTTGGTGTTTTATCGTACTGCCACATGTGTGTCCGACCGATGCCATTCTCTATTTTCATTATTTTGTGTTGTCAAAGTCAAGGGAGTTTACACAAAATGACAACAAAATTTAGAAATTAAAATAAAGAGAGCGACAAAATAAATATATTTTATATAATTATATAGTTTTTAATATATTTTTTATAATGATAACATCTACTTACGTAAAATAATTGATTATCTTTAAATACTTCAATAGTTCTTTACCAATATTTGTTTGTATATTAAATCAGGTGGAAACGGAAGGTGCCTTACACAAGAATGCGTTACATGCACTCCTGTATTCGTTGAATGCTATATTAGTTTACTGTGAACTGGCCAGTCTTACGTTGATTGAAAGCGATCGCTCATTTTTGGTAACATTACTTGAACATTTTCTTACCACCTATTTGATAAGATATGTACCCCTTTCAAACGTAAATTTATGAACAATATCTGATTTCAATTTAAACCAATCGAATTTTAGAGAAATCTACAAGGAGTGTTCGAAAACAATTAC
>NW_026861341.1:0-13550 GCF_026571515.1 Ruditapes philippinarum
TTTTTTAAGAAATATAATAACTTCTTTACTTTTTAAGGTATCTCCTTCAAACTTCAAATATATATTTCTTATCATTACTCAAATGTTGTGTGACATGGTCCATGACTCTAGCATTATTTCTAGAATTTTTCCCCTTGATCTTGGAATTTATGTTAACAAATATTATTTTTTACTATAACTTAATACATAATTATACATAATTGATTTTTCTTTCATAGTTTTGTCCTCCTTACTGCGTCCAGTATTTTATTAGTCGAGCTTCGCTGTCTCCTGTGACAGCTCTTGTTTTGTTTACTGCCTGCATATTGCAGTTGAGATAATTTCATTGTAGATATGCAATCTTCTGTCATATTTGTAATCAACAAATGTGTTTTCTTTTTCCAGGATGTGTAGTTTGGTATCAGAATTGCTTGTAGGACATTGGAGGATTAACTGTGGAGTGTAACATTATTGCTGTGATGAGTTTGATTCGTCAGGTGAGGTATCTAGGGCTAATATGGCCCTCTTGTATGTAAAAGAAATTGTTTGAAAATTTCATGAACTTACAAGTCGGTAACCGTGGTTGACAATTCCATGATCTGAATAAATGCAATGGAACATTGTTCTTTTGAATTAAATTTATTATATGTATGCCAATTATACTGGATTTTTTTGATCAATTCTCTTCCTAACATTTTAATTTTGAAGTATTGACTTTTAGTCTGTCTGTCCGTACAAGGTTAACCTAGAAAGGCAAGTTGGATTTTTCTTAAGTTCTACCTGTACCAATGGCTTCTTAGTTTACACACTTGCTAATCAATACAAAGTACTTGATCTGGTCAAGTTACTCAACTATGGCTTCGATATTTACCAAGTTATTGCTCTTTTCAGCACTTAGGAAATGAATAATGGTTAACATTAAACGGCAAGTTGGAAATATCTTAAGTTCTATCTATACTAATGGCTTTATAATTTCCACACTTACTTATCAATACAAACTTGAAAAGTACATGATATTGCCAAGTTATGCAACTGTGTCATCCATATTTTCTACAGCCGTTATTTATTGACAGATATATTTTATATTTAGTAGGAAGATAACTTGCATGTTATTATCCCCCGCCGATGGAATCGGGAGGGGGATATAGTTTTGGCGTTGTCCTTCCGTCCGGCCGTCCGTCCATCCGTCCGTCCGAATTTCGTTTCCGGAGTAGTTCTCTGCAACTTATGGCTGGAATTCAACGAAACTTTATGGGAATGTTGATCAGCATGTGAAGTTGTGCACCTGGGTATTTTCGTCTGGATATTTTTAGTATTTTAAGAGTTATTGCCCTTGACTTAGTAAAATTTTGTAATTTTCAACTTGTGATGCATGTAACTCAAAAAGTATTTGACCTAGAGTCATGATACTGTACAGGAATGTTGATCAGCATGTGTAGTTGTGCACCTGGGTATTTTCGTCTGGATTTATTTTCTATTTTTAGAGTAATTGCCCTTGACTTAGAAAATGTTTGCAATTTTCAACATGTGCCGCATGTAACTCAAAAAGGATTTGACATAGGGTCATTAAACCTTATTGGAAAGTTGCTCAGCATATTTAGTTTGTTCCTGGGGTTTCGCTTGTGGATTTATCCAGTATTTGTAGAGTTATTTCCCTTGACTTAGTAAAAACTGTTTCATTATGTTGTTATTTGATCCTTGAGTGCTTGAGTTAGAATCGAACAACTTTACAGGAATAATGATCAACATCACTAAATTACAGGAATAATGATTCAACTCACTGTGATGCTATGAACCTGGGACTTTGCATGTGGATTTATTCAGTATTTGTAAAGTTCTTGCCCTTTACTTAGTAAAAAGATTTTTAGTTTTCAAATAATATATGACCTAGAGTCATAAGATTGATAGAACAGTGGCGCGGTGGGGGCACCCATGTCCTATGGACACATTTCTAGTTTTTATTAAAGAAGAATTAAAATGATTTGTTACAATAACATTTAAAAATATTTGAAAATTATGAGATCCTTTCTTGATGCCTTGAAAATGGCAATGAAGTCTGGAAATTAAGATGTTTTTACATCTATGTGAGCTATTGTGATCCCCCACCGTCCGTTGTCGTGCGTCGTCAGCAATTTCTTTAAACAACATCTCCTCAGAAACAAATGATTGCACAGCAACCAAACTTTACAGGAATGATCCTAGGGTGGTCCCCTGCCAAAGTTGATCAAATGGTTCCGATCTGTTGCATAAGTAGGTCACAGGGCCAGAAAAGGAGTTTCAAAAATGCAAAATTAAAAAATCTTGTCTGAAAGTACAAGGCCTAGAGCTTTGATATTTGGTATATGATATAACCTGTAGGTCCTCTACCAAAATTGTTCAAATTTTAGCCCTGGGGTCAAAATTGGCCCCACTCCAGGGGGTCATAGATTTTCCTTATATGTATATAGTGAAAACTTAAAAATGCTTCTTGTTTGAAGGTACAAGGCTTCAAGTTCAAAGAATATTACAGTTTATGCCATGATTAACATATAAATAAAGCCTTATGTCTTCAGTTGTTGTGTTAATAATAACCAGTACTCGGCGGGGGATATAAATTCAACGAATTTGCTTGTTCTTACTTTGGATGGAGTTAGGGGTCAGTTGGGTCAAGTTCACAAGTGCTAAAAATATATTTTTACACTTTTGCCCATTCAGCCTTTATTTATTGACAGATTTATTTCATATTTTGTTGAAAGATAACTTGCATTGTATTCTTCATTTTGGTGGAGTTAGGGGTCATTTTTATCAAGGTCATCAATGCTCAAAATAGATTTTAACATTTTTTGCGCATACAGGCTTTATTTATTGACAGGTGTATTTCATATTTGGTAGGAAGATAACTTGCATGATATTCTATAGGTGTCAGTGGGTCAAGTTCAAGGGTGCAAGTATAGATTTCTTTACATTTGTATATATTTGATAAACTTGAATATTTATCACTTCATAAGTCATAGCAATGACTTGGCAACTTATATATTTCACAATAACAAATGCCATGACTCTGTCAAGGCTATATATCTTGTATTTACAATGATTTGGCGAAGTTTTTCTGTCCAAAACTGAGTGAATTGGTAAATGACTTTTTGAAATATTGCTACTTACAAGAATCGGAGCCGGGGGCATTTGTGTTTAACAAACAAGTTTTTTGTTTATATATAGGAATACACCTGTAGATGGAAAGGCTTGTTTGTACCTGGAAGAATTGGATGAAAGATTCAAATATTTAAGAAAAATCACAGTAAGCTAAAATTATTTTCTTTTTTTAATGGTTCGACTCTGCATATTGTAAAACATACCTGCATATTCATTAAGTTTTTGCACACTCCTCCTCATATAAATTGTATACCTCCTCTATTGTAATCCCTGCTTCCTGCGCCAATAATTGATGTAAAACTCGCTGTCTCTTTTTTCTTGTTGCAATCTTTGCCTTATAAACAGAAGAATACATTGAAATATTTTTTTTTGAGAAATAGTGTGAAAACTTTTGGTTATAAATTTGACCTAGGTATTTTAATTAGACATAATTGGAAAGCTTGGACACACAAAAAAATACTAAATTATTTCATGGTTTTTTAGCTCCACTATACAAAGTATATAGAGAGCTGTCCTACTCGTCCCCGGCGTCCGCGTCCAGATTTCAGATTTAAAGTTTTGGTTGCAGTTAAATATTTTTCACTATAACTTTGTCATTTCTTAAGGTATGCAACTTCAAATATATGTTCCTTATCATCAACCACATCTTATTGACAAGGATTTTCATAAACTCTAGCAACAATATTTTCAAATTTACTCTCCCCTTGAACTTAGAAATTTTCCTCAAAAAATACTATTTTTTAACTTGTTTCTTCTGTTATTTGTTAAGGGATCAACCTCATACTTCATACCCTTAATCATCATCCCGCCATCTATGTGATAAGGGTTCATGAACTTTAAACACATTCAATATTTTCAGAATTTATCTCCCCTTTAACTTATAATTTTTCATTAGAAAATATTTATTTTTTTACTGTAAACTTTTTTTAGAATTTAAAAGGTATCTGTACACAAACTTCAAATAATTATTCCCTATCATCAATTACATTTTATGTGACAAAGTTCATAACTTCTTGAATGCAAATAGTTTAGCAGATTTTATTCTTCTTTTGGAACTTAGGATTTTCTTTAAGAAATATTTGTAAAAACTTCTTTTCTTTTTAAGCTCGACTATTCGATAAAGAATAAGTAAGGGCCTATTGGCAGTCACCCGAGCGTCGGCGTCAGCGTCGCGTAACCACTTTTATGTTAAAGTTTTTTTAAAATGTTCAAATAATTTTTCAAAGTCCATAGAATATTGGGCTTTTGAAAGCTTTGCACACTTGTTCACCAATCATGACCCCCAACATGTAGACAGGAGGTAACTGCTATCAAAGCAATTTGTGAGCAGAATTAATGCCCGTTTTTTTTCGACTTAGAATTTGGCGTTAAAAGTTTTTTGTAATAGTTCAAATATTTTTAAAGTCCATTGACATATGGCTTTTGATAACTTTACACACTTGTTCACGAACATTCATGACCCCAAACCTGGAAACAGGAGGAGGTAACTCTATAAAGCATTTTGACAGAATTAGCCCTTTTTTTCGACTTAGAATTTACGTTAAAGTTTTTGTAATGTTCAAATATTTCAAAGTCATTGACATTGGGCTTTGAAACCTTTGCACACTTGTTCCACCCATCATGACGCCCAACCTGTAAACAGGAAGGAGGTAACTCTATCAAGCATTTTTTTTACTATCAAGCACTAAGAATAGTCGAGCGTTGCTGTCCTACCGACAGCTCTTGTTAAGGTATCTACTTCAAACTTCAAATATAAATTTCTTATCATTACACACATGTTGTGTGACAAGGTTCATCACTATAGTGTGACTATTTCCAGAATTATTCCCCTTGATCTTGGAATTTATGTTAACAAATGATTTTTTTTACTATAACTTAATACATAATTATTCATAATTGATTTTTCTTTCATAGTTTTGTCCTCCTTACTGTGCCCAGTATTTTATTAGTCAATCTTCGCTGTCTCCTGTGACAGCTCTTGTTATACACCCGGGCATATAGTAATTGAACCATCCATCTGTCTGTACAATGTTAACAGAAAACAGCATTTTGGATATTTCTTAAATAATACATGTAACAATGGCTTGTATACTTAACCTATTCCGGCAAGTTTGATTTATCTTATTTCTCCTAATTACATCAATTATTAGTCCCCTACCGGTTTAACTTGAGGGGATTTTAGGTTTTCCGTCAGTCTGTCATGTCAGTCCGTCCGTCCACAAAACTGGATCCCGCGATAACTCAAAAAGTACTAAAAATATGTTTATGAAACTTGATATATGGAAAGATGGCAGTATGGAGATTATGCACGTTTTTCTTTTTCTTTTTTTTTTTTTGTTCCTATGTTGAAAATTCTGGTTGCTATGGCCACAGTCTTAAAATATGGCAAATTTAACACATAAACTGGATCCAGTGATAACTTTAAGTACTGAAAATATTTTTATGAAACTTGATATATGGATAGATGGCAGTCTGTAGATTATGCACATCTTTTTCTGTTCTTCCTATGTTGAAAATTCTGGTTGCTGTGGCAACATATAGTCTGAATTTCAAGATTTCTGATTTAAATTTTTCAGCTTTTTCACTATAAGTTCTTTATTTCTTAAGTTGTTTATTTCAAACTTTAAATACTGTATAAGTTTCTGGTCATCAACCACGTCATATGTGACAAGATTTACAAATCTAGCACAAAAAATATCAGTATTACCTCCCTTAAACTTAGAATTTTTATGTTACAAAAAAGGAAAAGGGAAAAGAAATAATAATATAAACAACTGACAAGTGATGTACAATTATGTACGACATAATATTTTAAACCTTTACAATGACATTTCTAGACTCATACTTATAAGCTAAATGAAAAAAGTGTCATACTATTTAGACAAATATTATAACAAACAAACACTTTACAATGGGTAATAAAAGATTTATCTGTGAAATATTCGTGTAATAGTCTTGGAATGTAAGTAATTCTTGGAATGTAAGTAATCACATATGACCTGTGAATTCTAATTTTAATTATCTTAAAACTATTGTTTTAACAAATTTACATAATTTCAAATATTCGCTCTTGTTTTCTGTATTAATCTAGTTGATCTAGTTTGAATGTATTTGCACGTCTCGTTTTCCAAATTTTGTGTATCCCATATATTACATAAACCGCAATTTATAAAAAAATTTGTCTTAAGTTTGCAATCCAAGGAAATTGTTTTCTCAAATTATTTTCACTTAAGTTTTTGGAAAGATTATATGTAATATTGTATAATAGAGACGACAATTTTTTGATGATTATTTACATCGTGCTTTTTTTAATCTAGCCCAAAACATGATTATTCTTTTTCGTTTATATCAATAGATAGCGGCAGACAGCCTGTTTCTCCGTACACCATATAATTTGGGGTGGATTTTTTCATATTTAAAATATACTTAAGGATAAAATCTTAATATTTTTGAGTGCAAAGGATGATGTCTCAGTTTCACGACTGTCGGAATTTGGTATCGCGGTAAAGGAAGAATTTAAGTCGTCTGCATTTTCATATTGGCTTAAGTTGTACGAAGAATTTGTTTGTATGTTATTATCATTATCATTATTATTATCATTATTATTATTATTATTATTATTATCATCATAATTATTATCAATTATTATTATTATTATTATTATTATTATTATTATTATTATTATTATTATTGTTATTCGAGTTTAAGATTCTATCATTCTGAAAAACATTTTCATTTAAATAAGTTTGGTCTGTCACAGAAATTGCCGCTTTGTGTAAATTTTCAAAAACTAAGCAAAGATTGCCGGGAAGTTGTAAAAATGGAAACAAACAGCTATAAAAAACGAGATAGTACCAAGTACTAAACCAAACATAAAGTGCACATATCCAAAAATAACAGGAAAATACAAAATAATTGAAACAATAATAATCAAATAAACAACCGTCAATATTTACAGTAAACGGGTTTTGCATATACATGTTGAACACTATTAGGTTTAAGCACTGGTTCATATACTTCAAAAGTACTGCAACAATAAATACACCAAGTACTGACCTACTAATCTCATAGTCATTTTACAGTTACATGTATGATATATAACATGACTAAAATAATCGATGCATTTACAGCGACAGTTTTACAGACGGGCACATGTTTTGAAAATAATCATCTTCGCCATTATATTGATTTGTATAATGATAAGCCATCAAAAAAGTCAATGAAAAAAATCTATTATCAAATTATCATTATCAAAAAAGTGACTTAAAACCTCAGTATCAATTTGTTTGTGGCAAAGTTGTGTCAGATTTGATTTAATGAATTATGTTCAATTTCAATATTTTTATAATAAGGATAATCTACATACCAGTTAAGAAAATATACTTATTTTTTTCACAAAAACATAATTTGTTTTCAAACATATTGCATCTAGGCAGCGATGAATAGCTTAGTTCACAAAAAGATCTGAATTTACTATAGTTGTTGATCGATTGACATGCGTCACATCGAGTACATGTACAAAAACAAAAACACTCATTATAACGGTATTGAATAAAATAGTCCGTGTGACACGTTTATCATAATCAATTTGTGCATTACTTTGAAGATCACTATTCTCGTTGGTGAAGCGTTTTGAAGCGATTTCACTATCTAATGGTGAACGCTCTTTTCTCTTGGTTTGTTCGCGTCTATCACTAAGAACATCGTAAGGATTGGGCGTTGTAAAATCGATTACATGCTTTGCATAAGGGGTATTTCCTGCTGTACGAATTTGCTGGTTGGAGTGTGTGTGGTTGTTTTGTTTCGTAAGAGGGCGGAGCGTGTAAGATCCTTGCTGTTCGCCATATTTAGGTGGGTTAATGGGACGTGAAAGTGTTCTCTGTGTGCCGTGTTTATCAAAAAATACGTACCCCGATCCGGATCAAATGGTTTGTTGTTAACGAACATTCTGTCCTTCACTAGAACTACCTTTTCTTTAAGTTCCGTTATTTTGCGTAACGGCGGGTATAGCCTCTTCCGTTTATCTTCTATTTTGCTTCGGAAAATGTTTGTGAATTTTTATTTTAGTTTGTGACTTATTGAACAGTGCCCAGCTTTTCGTACTTGTTCCCCGTTCACAAAAACTATCAAACTGAGCAATGATTGGTCTAGGTCGGTTTGTTCTCCGCGGCCTTTTTGGGGTCTCCTACTCTATGAACGCGTTTGAATTTGATGTCAGTGGCATAAATTGGTGCCTCGGTTTGAATTGAAGAGTTGTTTTGAACCTTATCAAACAAGAGTTTACGCACAGTTTCTTCAACATTTTCTCGAACAATTGGTTTTTTCTGCACTATTGCTATTAACATGTTGTTCATCAATTTTTTAAGGGGCGGGCCTCGTCAACTCCAAAAATAATGAGATTGTTTTCCATGACTTTTGCTTGAAGGTCAACTGTACGTATATTAAGGTTTTCGTTTTTGTTTGAGTAATGATTCAATCTGTTTTTCAAGATGTGTAGTTCGCATGTCGATATGTTTAATTGTTTTTTCTGAGTCATTTATGGCTTGTTCAGTGATAGAACTATTTGTTTGACAATAAAGTTCAACATCATTCATTCGTGATTCAATGGATTTATTGTCCTGACGGATTTGGTGACACCTCTGCTGTAAGTTTAGTTATACTTTTTTTCCGATGGGTTCAATTTTAGAAACATTTTGCTCAATAGCTTTAAGGCGGTTGTTTCATCTCATTCATTAGATCAAGTACATTTGGTTGAGTATTGTCGTGGGTGGGGCAAGATGGAAACCCCAGAGACATCGTAGGGCGAAACACCGGGCTATGTCCACTTGTATGACTTGTATGGCTTGCACTAGAATAAAACTTATAATATAAGTATACTTAGACATTTTATATACTTTATATTTATCAGTATTTGTCCTAGATGCTAAACTGCTTGCTAGATAGTCTCAAATTAAGAGTATTTTTTTCCTTATCAGATCTGAATTTATCTATGCTAGAGGTATTGGTAAACATGTCACAACAACAATTTCTTGCATATCAGACAGGATAATCTACTGTTTGCGCGGGTGCTAAAAAACCTTGCTTACACCCCTGGCTTTAAAGGGAATTTCTAGCTCAACGGGTAACTGTTTACAGAAAACTCTGCAGAGCATATTGCCGAAAACAATTATGCTTAAGCTAGAATGTTCAGATCTGTACTGACAGCTGGTGTAAGATTTTTTATGTTATAACCAGTACGACTGGTTCCAGTTTGAATACATTCAGTGGTTTGTAGCAACCAAAGTTCAATGCAAAATCATTAAAACAGGAATTTGCACATTTCACCTAGAGAAAAATCCTTTTTAAGCTATCAAGCACTTTGAATATTTAAAATAATAATATTAATAAAATTATAGGTTAGTAATATGCACATTTTTGTAGTTTAACTGATCTGTTTAGTCACACTTGTTTTGTCTAAGTATAAATCATTTCCATAAATAAATGACTAAGTTATGAATCATTTCCATAAATAAATGACTAAGTTAAGAAAATGTAAGCGAAATTCAATCATCCGACCTGGATGGTCAATGTCATTTAAAGTTATAGCTGGTTATATGGATTTCATTAATTTGACCTTGACGGTCAATGCAATAACTTACCTTCAAGTTCAAGATCATTATGAGTGAAGGTCAAGTTGTGGTCTGATTAGCTTGAAGGTCTACCCTAACAGATTGTTGTTTTCAAGTTTGAAGAAAATCCATTCATTATAGCCACTAATAGCCAAAATAAATCAAAATTTGGACATTTGACTTTGAAGGTCAGGATCATTTATGAATGAAGGTCAACTTTTGTCTAGTCTACTTCAAGGCCCTGCCCAAAAGATATTTGAGCCGTGTCACGACAAAACCAAAACATAATGGGTTTGGCGACCAGCATGGATCCAGACCAGCCTGCACATTAGCGCAGTCTGATCAGGATCCCTGCTGTTCGCTTACAAACCCTATTACAAGTAGAGAAACTGAATGCGCATAGCATGGATCCTGATCAGACTGCGCGGATGCGCAGGTTGGTCTGGATCCATGCTGGTCGCAAACCCATTATGTTGGTTTTGTCGTGACACGGCTCATTTTGTGGCAAAGTATGAGGACAATACAGCAGGATCTTAGTAATGTTATGATCAAGGTGTAAGTTTGCGGACAACAATAGGAACACTGCCATGACTGCAACAATAGTGAATACCTCTATTTCTTTTTTCGTAAAAAAAAAATATAATTAAAAAAATCAAACAAGGTAAAGTAGTGATTCTCTGGCACTGTAATTCTTCAAAATGGTCTCTATCAATGTGTGAAGTTTTTATCAGGGGACATCTCTGGCAGAGTGGTTATGGTTGTTGACTTCAAACCACTAGCCCCTTACCACTGTGGATACGAATCCTGACAGGGACTTTAGATTCTTTCATGTAATGAAGCTATAATAGCCAGCTTTAGGAATGTCAGTGGCTCTACTCGGGTTCCAGTCTGGACCAGAAATAATGCTAGTCGTAGTGCTTATGATTATGTTTCAAATAACAAATGATACATATGTACTTCAATTGTGTCAAACAAAGTGTGTCCTAACCCTAGACATAAGTGTTCAGTGTAAAACACAGCAATATCAGATGAATTTATGGTTTGTCGCAACTGTTAAGGCAGTCTGATGACAGCTACAATAGCTTCAATTAATCACCTTTACATATTTTTTCAAATATGCTTTACCTGGTATATACAACTATAATTGTTTCTTATGTAAAACTGAATGAAGCATAATTGTTTAATACAATAACAAGAGCTGTCACAGGAGACAGCCAAGCTCGACTAATAAAATAAGGAGGACAAAACTATGAAAGAACAAGAGCGATCAGTAATCACATGTGTCGCCTAATGATGGCCAATTTCATGTTGGGA
This sequence comes from Ruditapes philippinarum, assembly GCF_026571515.1. Lineage (NCBI taxonomy): Eukaryota > Metazoa > Mollusca > Bivalvia > Venerida > Veneridae > Ruditapes > Ruditapes philippinarum. The sequence continues at coordinate 11,034 of NW_026861341.1, forward strand.
CAAATTTTTGTGACAGACTGACAGACAGACGGACAGTGCACAACTAGACTTGGTACTGATAATTCCTGTAAAGTTTGGATAAAATTGCACCAGTAGTTTATGAGGAGTAGTCTGGACAAGCTTTGGCGTATCTGGCAACTCACAGAAAAAAAACACCTTTTATCAAAGGGCCATAACTCGGCCAAAAATCATTCAACCAGATAACCCGTGCAATATGCGCAAGGACTTGAGCGACAGATCAATCCTGTAAAGTTTCATTGAAATTGCATTAGTGGTATAAGAGAAGTTGTCCGGACAAACTTTAAAATTAAAAATTATTAAAGGGCCATAACTCTGACAAAAATCATTGAACCGGAAAATGCTGCTAATATGCACAACTAGACTTGGTACTGATCATTCCTGTAAATTTTGGATGAAATTGCACCAGTAGTTTATGAGGAGTAGTCCGGACAAGTTTTGTGATGGATGGACGGACAGACAGACAGACAACGGAGAAGTTGATCCCTATATTTCGCCTATATGGCGACACAAAAAATCAATTATGTACAATCATGTTTATTAAGTTATAGTAAAAAATATAACATTTTTAACATAAATTCAACAGATCAAGGGGAATAATTCTAGAAAATAGTCACGCTAGAGTTATGAACCTTGTCACACAATGTGTGTGTAATGATAAGAAATATATATTTGAAGTAGATACCTTAAAAGTAAAGAAGTTATAATATTTCTTAACGAAAATTCTAAGTTCAAAGAGAGATAAGTCTGTAAATATTGCTTCAAGAGTTATATACCTTGTCACATAAGATGTAATAGATGATAAGGAATAAGTATTTGAAGTTTGAGGTAGATACCTTTAAAACTAATCAAAGTGCTGCAGCACTGAATGCGACGGACATGCAACCGGAGAGACATTAAGGCTTTTTTTAGAAAAAACAAAACAAAAACAAAACACAAAATATATAACAGAGAAAATTTGTTCCATACAAGTTCGAGATTTGTAGAGCAATATATTTTGTGTCCCAAACTGATATAATTCAGATTTTCTACTTTCAAGCACTTAAATACAGAATGAAATTTATGCCTAAAAACTCTGGTCAAACTTGTAAAACAGGGTCCTTATCGATTTATTTCAGGAAATGATATGTAAATAGAAAAAAAATACTGTCAACGAAATATTTTCTAAAAAAATAAAACCATGCAAATAAACTTCAAGCATAATACATTATACATTTGAGAATGCTATTTTAGAATTGCTTCGTGTTATATTCATAGTGGGCATATAGACAATAAAATATAAGTCATTTGTATTTTTATTTCTCTTGGATATGTCTCATTAAAAAAGTTTTAGTTAAAATCATCAGCAATTAACAGTGTATTTTTTAGACTTTTTTTATTTACAAGGTAAAGATGTAGAGGCCAGAGCACATCGTTTTTATTTTAATTTAAATGTCACTTAAGCACTACAGTGTTTAGTTTTCAATTTCATACTAAATTCCATTTTCAACTTGTTTGCTTCTTACAATTGTATAGAATTTCTTAAAGTATTGCATGTAATCCGCTGGTTTATTACATGTTTAATGTGTACTCCCTAATCGCCTGTCCAAAAATCAGGCCAGGTGAAGCAGAATCTATTTCTAGAATAACGTGACCTAGAAAAATATGTAAACAAACCACAAGAATCGGAAGTAGAACTGATATTATAACTTCCTGACTGTTGAAAAACTCTCTTCTTACATGCATTTTCAAAAATAGATATTAATAATAAGCATTGTACTGTATCTAATTTATTAATAACTGCTGAATATTCAGCTAAACCCGCGGTATGAGTCACGAAAATAGTTCTTCTTTTATTAATGCGCAAGTTATCCTAGAGTCACGAAAAACTTTTTATTTGTTAATAATAATGTTTTGTATTAAGTAGAAATATTTATTTCCTACTAATAATGTCTTGGAACTCAGAGCTTACACCTTTATTGTAGTATAATTTGCTGTCCTACTTTTTCGACAGCGGTAAATCGTTTCGGCAGTAATTTGCATATTGCGCAATAATACTACGGGACTACAACGTTTTTATCAATAATAAACGTTCAAATTTTAACTTGGATAACTTAATTTGAAATTGAAAAGGCTAAATATGGAAGATTTTAAGATATCCCGACAAAAGTATGGGAGTTTTGAAGGATCAAATTCATGTACTATTTCTTGGGCTGTTAATCGGTTTAGGACACTTTGCGCGATAGTAGCCGACGAAATCCCATGTAAAGATGACTTAGCTCTGAACGCGCCTGAGGGCGCGTCCGTGGCAAAAATGTTATATAAAAAAATAACATATTTCAAGTAAAAAAATCTAAGTTTATTGGCAGATAATTCTTGCAATATTGGTGCTAGAGATATCCGTTTCCCGAAAAAGTTATAGTGAAAAAATTTTTATTGCACCAAGGCTTCGTATAGTGGAGCTTAAAAAACATTTTAACCCCAATTACAATATGTGTGCCCAAATTTCATTAAAAAAGC